>NC_135500.1:112889850-113069850 GCF_052857255.1 Amblyomma americanum | reverse complement strand
CAAAATTGCAGTGTACTTTGGAGGAATTAATTCCGTATTCGCGAAAGTACACTTTCAATACATTTCCAACATGCAAAGGCCATTTCCCGCAACGCGATCACGAGCACTAGATTGTTCTACGGCATCTAAAAGTGTGCTTCAAATATATCTCAAAGGACTGCCCGTTTGTTAAAATGGAAGTATACTTGAGACCAATTAATTTCATATTTACGAAGGTGCACTTTTAATACATTGACAGGATGTTAAAACCACATACATATTTTTTCACGTGGTTGAAATGTGCGCGAGACACGCTTTAAGTGACGATACTTCGAATGCATTAATTTCATATTTACGGAAATACACTTTTAATATACTGACAAGATGCTGAAAGCACATTCATATTTTTTCACATATTTGAAACGAGCTCGAAACATGCTTTAAGTGACGTGTACTTCGAAAGCATTAATTTCATATTTACGAAAGTACACTTTTAATATACTGACAAGATGCTAAAACCGCATTCATATTTTTTTCACGTATTTGAAACGTGCTCGAAACATGCTTTAAGTGAGGTATAGTTCGAATGCATTAATTTTATATTTACGAAAGTACACATTTAAGATATTGACAAGATGCTAAAACCGCATTCATAATTTTTCACATATTTGAAAGGTGCTTGAAGCATGCTTTAAGTGACGTCTTTTTGGAAAATTTTAAGACTATATTTGGAATATTAAACATAAGATTTCAGGAACCTCTTTCCGGCATATTTTTACTGCATTCATTGATACAAAAAATGTTTAAAATTCATTATAAATATCCCGAAGTATATTCCAAACGTATTAATTTTCGGTAAGGGCTGCGCTCCAGCACATCGTCCCATCAACTATAACGCTTTGGCAGTATAAGTTCTTAGTTGTTTGAATAGAAAATTCCAGTAATATATGTTCGACATCGCTGACGCTTACGACGTTTATTCTGTTTGCTGAGCAATTATCAGCCGAAAAGGAAGCGGCTTAGTCTATCAGTTTCTCTCACGTTCTTCTGTATATTGCGCAAAGGAAGCGATGTCTCCGGGAACGCATTTCCCATGTGGTCGTTGCATAACGATATGCGGCACGCTCTGACCAATCTCATCTTGACAGCTCAAGCTTTCATTGGGTGACTTATACGTCACTCAAAGCTTAACTTTATTCGATTTTATACTCTCCGCCGACTAGCCAATTTTGCAGTAACCCCTGTAATAGTGCTTAGCTCACTAACCTGAATTGTAAATGTCCCGTATAATATACTCTAATAAGCCAGAAGGAAAGGGAAAGAAAGCCAGGCAGAAAGAGACTGCTCACAAACTAATACCGTCAAGTGGTATCAGTGGCCTGTTAACCTAAAGATATCCTTCATGATCCTTAATTCTGTTTTCCTGTGACACACGTTGCCGATCTAACCGCGTCGGCAGTTTTGGAATAGAAGAGGACGAAATGGCGACTAGGGGCTTCTGCTGAACAACTTCATATATATTGTTATAAAGAGAATGACGTAAACACCTGCCGTGCTATAAAACGCGCTTTCAAACACTGTGTCAAAACTGTCCCTTTCATCGAAGAAGCACGGGAAGGAGTATTGCGGTGAACCGTGCTTCCTTTTTTATGAAAAGGTGCGTAATTTTCTTGTCATGAGATCAGATAACCTCTAGAGAGCTGCATTTTGGAGGCTATGCTAAGAGCGATAAGGCTGAATTACACCGAGCTTTGCGCCGTGACAATGTTTAAGTACGCATGGATGCTTTCATCCATACCTATACGTTCTTCCTGTGACCTCTACGGTAAAGCGCTCACTGTGGTGCGCAAGGTTGGGCAGCACAGCGACGATGACAGTGCACGATAGAGCCTCTCTTTTCATAAGATTTCATGTTACAGTAATAGAACGGAATGAACCACTGCAGTCACTTAGCCGCAAAATATTTACTGCAGTTGACTACAGACCTTGCTGCGACAATTTGTTTATCTTTCGTTTTCGTCGCGGACTGCCTGTCTACTGGCCGTTAATGGTTCCATTACATTCTCTTCTACGCAAGGGTAGACGAGCGTATCCAAGAATATTAATTAATCATGAAAATGGTAGGGAACGGTTACTCTTGGGCTTGAAGGAAAGGGGGTGGAGGGTTTGCGAGCTGATATAGTTAGGTAAACTCCCAAGAACTGTAGCAGCCATGGATGTTCTTTCTCTGTTTTTTGAATGCAGTGGTTAATCTATGCGTGTCGCTATCACTAGGCAACTCCATAATGTTGGCAGTGGACATTGGGAACGTTCATTTTTGAAAGCGATCTCCGCATTAGAGTGTCTAGATACTTTAAAGAAAAAATTGCAGTGGTGCGATTTTTTAAATAAAATATCCATAAGGACCCCTCATAATTCACATGATTGTGCGCAGAAAAGTTTCCACAAAAGAGTAGCGAAGCCTGTAATATTTATTTGCCTGCGATGCGTGTAAATTCTTCATTGGTAAAATGTTTATGGTGTCCAAGGTAGCAAAGTCTATTCCTGTCGGCGTGGCTGAATTTGGCAAGTGACGATGTGAAAAATACGGCCCTCTACACAGGCTTTGCCGCAACCTAAACAGCCGAAGCTGTAAAAATTAAACCGCACTTGTACAGCACGGAGTACCAATTAGCACAGTGTTCCTTCGCTATGATTCGCTCGTCCGCCTTATTATGCCCGGCTATATTGAGACACTTCGATCTTAAGGTCACTGGGCTGTGCCGGCACTGTGGGGAGATATCCGACATCTAACGCATGGTGTGGGCCTGCCAGCTAAATTCAGCCCTTACCAGCAACCCCCAACCCAAAAGAGTGGACTGGGAGACGGCATGCCCTGCTCGGGTGCTACAACCTTCCGGCTCAAAATTCCTTGGCAGCCGAGGCACGGGTGGCGGTTTCATCCACTGACGTCTCTGAATAGAGATGTCACTTCGTCTGTTTAGCATTAGAGCTCCTACACTCTCTTTTTATGCAATAAAAGTTTTACACGACCTTAGGCATAAAAAATCACTCAAAACAAATCAAACCGGAATTCAACTGCTCCAGAAAGTATGGCTCAAGCTTGCCTTTCAGCATTCTCAACACGAAACGGCGTGCTCTTCGCGCGGCATCCGTGCTAAAGAGACTCGACCCGCCTTTCACTGCGTTCCATTCAGCACTTCTGGTGATGAAAAGAAACAGTTCGCTCAATAGATCTTATGAATACCCGACGCGTATCAAGTGCTGTTCGGTGACTAAATTTATGAAGCTTAGAGAATTCTGAAGAATACTGTGCATTTATTTACCTTGTTCTTTGTTCTGCCTGTTGTCTCACTGATGGTTGGAGCTAATGGCGAATGGTCCAATGCCTGCGCAGAACGCACATGGTGTCGAAGTGTACCGCGTCGTGTGGGCCATGACCGTGGCGCGCGACGGCCTTCGTGACATGGGCCAGCTGTACGACGAGGAGAACCTATGCCAGGTGCTCGAAGGGAAGGCGGTGCTCATGAGCGACCACACCTCTCAGCAGTACCACATGTCGCGCACTTGCCGCCTGCGGCTCGCCCCCGGTAGTTACTACTTCGGCGAGGAGAGTTCGTACCCAACCAAGCTGGCCATGGCCATGCGGAAAGGAGTCCATCCTGGCCTCCTGCGCCTCATAGACCAAAGGTTTGCTCCTGCGAATTCCTGCTCCTGACAATACTGCGAAAGCAGTTGTATTTACCCTTGATGATTATTTTGATGCTTTGAGTCTAATTGTCATTATATCGCGCACTTTTGCGTGCGCTCCCAGACACCCTCAGAGCATGTGGGGGTAGCGGTCTCGGTCACAAAGGGGATGCCCTCGACTCAGCGTGGCAAGCTCAGCCGGAGACCAGCTACCAAGTGGCAAGGGGGTTGGTCGTTTGGTGCCCAGCTTTCGCCGGTCGCGAGCCAGAGAATGGGTCGGAGCCAAAGGTTCACAAAACAAAACAAAGTTTATGCAGCAAAGAGGCGATACATAGTATTTCACAATCACTCGTACGAGCAGATACAAAGTGATTTACAAATACAAGGCAACTCATGCAAAGTAAATCGAGAGAGATTACAATTTAACAGAACCTTTGCACCTAAAGTGCACTAACACACAGAGAGAAAAACAACCAAAACACGATTTGTTCACCGGGCACTGCGACAATCCGACGACCTGAGGAGCTCGACGGGGCCGTCCCGCAGGTTGGCGCACGTTGCCTCGCTGGTCCGGGCTGGCCGAGTGGTGTTCTCCCGGGAGTCGAGCGGGCGCGCTTCTCGGAAGCTTAAACGGTGGCTCGGGCTAACTGACAGCGGTTGAAGTCCCTCATTTATAAGTGCAGACGGCGTCTGTTTGTTCTTCGCGCCAGGACACGCGCGCACATACACGTAGCTTCAACTGCACAAACTCCTTCTCCTTCTTGCGCCGGGCGCGCGACCCCATTGGTCGAGCGCGGAAAGCACCTTCTAGAACAATCTAGGTCATTCGCGGCACGCTGAGTCATCGGTGCAGGAGCGAAGGGGAGAGGGTATCACTTTGGCGCGGTCAAGGTTACCCCCTTTCCGTCGACAACGAGCAAAAACTTCTACATTCGAGAAGAATCGACGCCGCGCGTGTCTATGTTTGGTTTGGCGCCCCGCCGGCGAGCTGAGTGAAAAGCCCACGCACGGTTTACGCGCTCTCCGGAGGTTCTTCCCCGCTGTTTTTTTTTGTTTTACTTTACCGCGCGCGGGCGCGATTGCTTAGGCGCAGCGCCGGTTTTTTTTTTTCGAAAATGCGCCAAATTTTGTGACACTAACCAATCCTTTAACTCTAAGCGAAGGCTTCATTCTCGTGATAAGCTTTTTCTGGAGAGTGAATGCGGGAAGAGCTAATTCTAAGGTGAGGTGGGTCGAAGCATTTTTTTATTTGCTTGGGCGCAAAAGGCGACATGATGATAACAGAGCAGCAACATTTTCCGAACGAGCGGCGGGCTGTTGAAATACTGGAGAAAAAGGGCACCAAACGTCTTGATTTCCAGCATGGAGTCGATCAAATGCTCTGCGTGTTGGCAGGGTGAACTGGCTCGGGGAGAGCGGCATCATCCAAGCCTGGATCGAGGCGGAGCTGGGCGACTGGCAGTCGTGCCTGTCGGGAAGCCACGAGGAGACCTACAGCGCTCTCTCCCTGTTTGAGGTCCAGTCCGTCTTCCTGATGTTCCTGCTCACAGCAGCCCTGTCACTGCTCGTGTTCTGCGCAGAGATGCTGATTGGAGGTGGGCAACAATGAATTCTCTCAGTGGAATTTCTTCAGCAGCACTCCCTTACAAGGGCGTTATTTGGGTCTGCATTACATTGTTTCTCTTTATCTCACACTTGGTCTCAGATCAGGGGCTTCTATATGGCAGCTGAAACAGCCCTTAAATGAACGAAAGAACCACATCTCGTGAGATGAAGGCATTCTGTGCTCTTCACAGCCACTTTTACCTTTTGTCCGTTCTGCATCGCCGGCAGTTGGGACGCATATCTACTGCATAGAACATTCGTCGGTTTAATGACACCTTAAGGTTAGCTGTGAAATTGGCTTTGCGCAAAAAAAGAAAAAGAAAAATGTTTGTTGAGAGCACTACAGTGACGCAGTGAATGCGCCTAGCAGCATTTGCACCTCATGAGAATGTATTCTGTCATAACGACCTCGAAGACCTCCCAAGGTAGTGCACCAAAAACTTTATTGTTTGAAGTGTTCTTGCACGTAAAAGGTTTCAATACGTTTTTCTTTTGTTATTTCCAGGGTCATCAGTAAAAATAGAAAGAAGACATCGGATGCGTCGAACGAAGATCTTTGTCACTCGTCCTCCTGCGAGTGAAGCTCAGAGTACATTCAGAACATTGAAAGCATGGGGTAGAAAAACAGAGGTGATAGTGTGGTCGCAAGCATCTGGTTTACATGAACACAGCCGCGGAGAAAAGCACGAGCCCAGCAGATTGTTTAAGCGGAACGCTAATAATTAGTAGCTCTTAAAGCTGCTAGCACACACAGTACGTAATGTAAGCTCGCAACACAAGTAGCTGGCATAAAGGCTAGGTCGTGAATCACCAAGGGCGTTTTATTCCACTAAAGATGCTCTCTTTTTCTGAACTTCAAGACAACACACGCTTCAAAGCAGCTGTGCTTGCTATGATATAGACAGGTGCTGTCGATATTTAAGTTGCATTGCAGTCCGTCTTAGAAGACTAACGTCAGCACGTGCTCTGCCTATGCCTTCTATTCAACTGTTGGATTCTTCGATGTCCTGTAGCTAACCAAGGAGGACGTAGATGTGCCTTAAACAGGCGGTGAGTACCACCGTAGCCAGCGCCGCCTTAGACCTGACTGTACCTCTCTGCCTTTCCCGTCAATAAACCCTCTCTCTCTCTCTTGCGCAACATTTTTTAAAATTTTTTCATCTCGGTCTGCCTTTTTTGGTGAAATTCTTCCGCAAGAGAACGTGTCATCAGTATGGGTGCTAGGTTTCGGAACCTGCCGTACACAGCCGCATACTATGCTGACGTTTTTCCGGTCGGAAAGATGCATTTATCGGTGAGAAAAATGAATTTAAAAATCTCCCCTCCTGCCAATTCAAGCTCGTGCCATGGTAACCCGAAAAGGACGCTTTGCCACCGTTATGGACTGAAAATGAATGTCGGTGTGGCAGTCTTTGGGATGCGCGACCAGAAGCAGGTGTGTACTCAAGAAATTTACCTGCAAAATCGATCTGCAAAGGCAACTCCTGTAATTCTTTTGTTTGTATTTTTTGGCTGACAAAAGTGCCATTTTAGTGTGAATGATCTGTTTTTTTTTATAACGCTGTTGCCTATCGAGAGAAGCCATCTTCTATTTGTTCCGAGAGCCCTTTTAATGCTAGGTTGTGCCGCTGCGCGATATGGCGACAGCGAATGCCTCTTACATGAGCGAATGCAAACGAGCACACCACGCACCTTCAATGGCGGCCATGACTGGCACATCATCATGGGGCGGTAGCGTGAAAGGTAACATTCCGTCAGAGCAAGCGGGTAATGGCAGAATCAAGCGGCCGCTGGTTCGTAAGAGACTGCAAAAGCGGTGGGCTGAGCGCACATATGCGCGTGGCGATGAAGAATGAGCATTTATTTGCAGAAGTGGTGGCTGGAGCTGTTGCAAGTGGGGTCCTTAGACCGCAGTGGCTTCTACTGGCTTCTTGGCGATGCTGAGCAGCGCCTCCTGATTTGGCGGGGAAACCAGTTTCGGGAAACCTGAGAAACTGCGTTATGCGGCATCATCGGCTTCAAAGGCACAAACTTATAGTTTGTGTTATATAAATGGGAGGGGAGTTAGGTAATGAAGACGACGACATTGCAAGCAAACCTCGTGAACCTGGCAGTTCGAACAGGTAGGATGTTAAGATATCTGCTACAATATTGCTCATCTCAGGAGCAATATTGTAGCAGATATCTTAACCGACCGACTATAAACCGAGGTGGCACTCCCTCTTGGTTATGGACTCAGTTTCACCTCCCGTCTAGTGCTCTGTTGCTCTCTATAAGATGTCTTTCGTTGCGTTTCCTAAAAGCTCCTTATATATTTCATGTAAATAGAATATATATTCAGTGAAACAAACACCATGTTTAAAAAGATAGCTGCCGCGATGCCGAAGTGGTCGTGCAACCACCAGCTGAGGTGATCTGACCGCGCCGCTGCGGGTTCGAATCCCGCTCTCTCGGGTGTGCAGTTTTTATTTCTTTAATGTCTTCCATTGGTGCAATGCCGGCTTTCCGTTGCTGTGAGGCTCTCATGCATTATACATTATGCAAGCATAAAGCCAAGCATTATGCTAAATGGAAAAATCAAACGGGCCGCTTGAAATGCATCATTGGGGTTGAATTATAGCTATCAATAACTCCCCGAGTATCGAGAAAACGATTGCTGTGGTAGCTAATTTAGTGCCCTAGAGCTAGGGCTTCCACTACGACGAAAATCGGTTGTCTGTCTGTCGGAAGCGTGCTTCTGGCACGTAGGCCACCTATACTCCGTCTCACAAGATGTTTGCAGCACTACGAAAGGTACAGCTCTCTCGTCCAATCAGGACCAGAATCAGAATCAGAATATATTTATTTAACATCATGGCGATGTTGGGTGCACCGGCAAAAAGCCAGTGGCAAGGCTTGACGAGGCCGGCGCACCCTACAGAAGCTTGGCAGTGATATACTTGTTCACGTTAATAAAACAAACGAAAGAAACAATACGAGGGCACTTTCAACAAAAAAAATGTACAAACATGCAGGACATATAACAGTTTTTGGCATTATTTAGCTATATATTTATAAGGATTTCTTATTTAATAAATGTGGGAGAGTGAAGTTCAACATTTGATACCCGTAATTTGTGCGGGTCTTAGGTACAAACCAATTCAAAACTATTCGAGTAGAGTATTTAGACTCTTTGTATTTCAGTCCAGACAGCTGTAACATAAAGCAATTGTTTTTAACAACACTTGTTTCATACCGTCTTAAGAGCAACGTTTCATACAACTGGGGAAGGGGGGTGATGCCGAGTGCCTGAAATATCGGGCCACTATGCTCTAGTCGCGGAGCATTCACAATGCTACGAACAGCTTTTTTTTGAAGAAGGTGCAAACGATTAATGTTGGTAAAAGACGTAGTGCCCCAGACCAAAAAGCAACAGTTAAGAACAGAAGAAAAAAGTGCGTTATACAGCATTTGCTTAATACGCTTCGGCATAAAGTACCTTAGTCGACATAAAATACCGACAACCTTGGACTGTTTGTTTATTACCATTTCGACATGATCATTCCATAATAAGTTCTCATGAAAAATCACACCTAAACTTTTGATGACTGGAACAATCTGGATGAGTGACGAGCCCAATCTTAAAGAAAGTGGCGATCCGTTAATAGGCTTACTGCGAGGTCTGAAGAGCACAGCTTTTGTTTTCTGGGTATTAATGCTTAACAAATTGCATTTAGACCATTCTAAAAGCGAGTGTAGACAATGTGATGCTTGTTGCTGAAGATCTTGTAAATGTGAGGCTCTAAAAAATAAGGTGGTGTCATCTGCGTAAATAATGAAAGTTGGCAGCTTACTAATGCAGACGACGTCATTAACATAAAGGAGGAATAGGAGTGGTCCCAAGATACTGCCTTGCGGAACGCCTGAAGTGATATGCCTAAAATCTGAGGAGTCATTGTGTATGTTTACCTGTTGTACTCGAGAACCTAAATAAGACTGAATTATTTGAAGAAACTTTCCGCGAAAACCATAGTGCTCGAGCTTAGCTATCATTATTCTGTGATTCATGCGGTCAAATGCTTTGGAAAAATCAATGAAAATGCCAAGAGTTAGAAGTTTCTGTTCAAAGGACTCTAAGATTAGTTCTTTCTGAGTTAGAAGCGCGGTTTCCGTCGAGAAGTGTTTTCTGAAACCATGCTGACTGGGCGTTATTATGTTATGTTTGTCACAGAAACCAGATATTCGTCTAAACAGGATTTTTTCAAAACACTTTGAAAAAACAGGAAGAATGGATATTGGTCGATAATTTGACAGAATGTTTTTGTCTCCGCCTTTATGTATAACCGTGACTCTGGCAATCTGCATTCTTTTGGGGAATACTGCATGTTCAATGCAACAATTAAAGATATATTCTAACACTGGGCTAATTACATCGGCTACATACTTTACTGGGGAAATTCTGAAACCATCAATGTCAAGTGCCTTGCTGTTGCGTAAAGACAAGAGGCAATTTTTAATTTCAATAGCATCTGTTGACGATAGGAATGCACTGGAAACAATCCGTACAACAACGCACTACATTAGTGTGTTCCTACGCGCCTGTGGCTCGATCCACCTGATGTCCAGGTGGCTTCTTTCTACCTCTATTTATAGTAGCACCGAGCCACAGGTGTTCCACCGCGCAGCGCCGCGCCTTTCCTCAAAATCCAACTTTCAATTTTCAGTTTTCTCTCGCTTCTTTCCCTCCTTTATCTCTTCCTTTACGATGCGGTTCGGGTGTGCACCGAGATATTGTCTTTCTTCTTTCCCTCCCTCCTTTATCCCTTCCTTTACTGTGCGGTTCGGGTGTCCACCGATATATGTGAGACAACCAGGGTACTGTTCTCATCAGTTCCTCTGTTGTCGCGTCGCAGTAAATTTCAGTAATCGTGTCATGTGCATATAAATTTATTTACTCCAGCGTGCCGAGGCAGCCGAGTGTCGATGGTGGCGAAATGCAAAACAACCCCATGTGCTGCGCGAGAGGCAACGCACGTTAAACGGGTTCGATCATCTCATCGTCCTCATAACAACTGAATTCAGCACTGCTGGTTGTGTCGTCCTCCAGGTTGACAACAATGGCCGGTCCCTGGTCAACAACATCGTCGATGATGTGGTCCAGTTTTCTCATCACATCTTCCTCACTGATAATATGCTGCACGTAATTCTTCCATTTCTCAACAGTCACTTGCGTGATGCCTTGCCAAACCAGAGGCTCGACGTCTTGGAGCTTAAACGTCTTGTTTTGGCTGGCCACGAAACCCTTGACGTCGCTCCAGACAAGCTCTATCGGGTTCAGTTGGCAGTGGTACGGTGGCAGGCACACAACGAGATGGCCAGCAGCTTTAGCAATGCAGTCGACACGGTATTGCTCCCCACCTGTGTTCACATTGCTGACAAGCTGCATGAGCTCGGCCTTCACCATGCCGCTGCTCCACGCGACACCTTTTCCGGACAGCCAAGCCTGTATGTCCTTTTTGAGGCTACTCATCCGCGGCACTTTATCCTGCTTCACAGAATGATATGGCGCGTTGTCCATCACTATAACGCTGCCGGGTGGTAGTAGTGGGAGAAGTCTCCTGGAGAACCAGTTTTCGTAGTGTTCCCCGTTCATTTCCTCGTGGTAATCGCCCGAGTTTTTCTTCGCTCGGAAAACTTCCGCTGCGCCTTCGACAAAACCTTGCTCACTACCGCAATGCGTCACAATAAGCCTGCCACCTTTGCCACTGGGGTTTTGTAGACCAGTCGACAGTCCGGATCGATGCGCTTGGTGTGCAGATTGGATGGTGCAGTCAGTCTACACTCGACTTCGCGTGTGGCCGGCGTTAACCCACGTTTCGTCGGTGAAGAAAATAGGCCTACCCTGGCGTCGCAGCTCCGCTATCTGGCGCAGGTACCGGCGGCGACACTGCACAATGTGCGTCGCTTCGATTAACATCGCATTCCGAGAGCGCTTCTTATATCGGAAGCCAAGTTTCTTCAACATCCTCTGCATTGTCGCTGCGGACACGGTCGGTAGCGTTTCGTCCTCTTCGAAATGAGCAACCACCTTCGCGATAGTTGGAATTTCCCCTCTCTGGAAAAAGGTGTGTACCACCCTTCGCAACACGCTCAGGTCAAAATCGTCCAGCTTCTTCGTCCGCTCGCGGCCTCTTCCGCCAGCACGCTTCTTCGGTGACAACACTCGGCCCGCGTTCAACGTCTCCGTTGTCCACTTGTAAAGCGTTCGCTCGCTCACCTGCGTGAGTTTTGCCGTCCTCTTGATGAGCGCATTTGTACTCCAACTGCCCCCGCACTCGACGCGAAGCGCTTCAAGAACATTTAAAGCCACCTGCTTCGCCTGCTTGGGGAAACACCGCACTGTCGGTGTAGAGCACACAGGAGACACAACAGACTCGTCCGACGCCATGTTGGAAAGTGGCGACGCATCACTACCTCGCAGCAGGCCTCCGCAGAGCTGTGTCCGCACGGGCTTTGTCTGGTAATTTCACCAGTGATTAAAACTCTCCCTACCATTTAAATATACCTGTCCAAATCATGTTTTTAGTTGCAATGCTTATTGTTTTGATTAATAGTCATACACTCCTCAAATATTCGAGGGACTATTTTCTGCGTTTCTGCAGCCCTGATTGGACGAGAGAGCTCTACCTTCCGTAGTGCTGCAAACATCTTGTGAGACGAAGTATAGGTCACGTGACGTTACGACGTCATCACGACGTGCCCACCGGATTGTGAGCAAACTGACCACCGTGGCAATTCAAGTAATGATTAGCCGCAAGAGTTTCCTCAAGAACAAGAGCCCTGGTCTCACAAGCCCCACCGATGCGGCGCCTTCCATAGCAGGGCAGTGGCGCGTCGCTCAACCGCGACAACACTGCGCCAGTAGTTGAATTAAGGTTACCATTAAAGTATGAATATAGACAATGACCAGTTCTACAACAGTATAAGTGTAAAATTATGCAATATCCCGCAAACTATACATCATACGCTATATCAACCAAGGTAAGCCAGCTAGGGTCAAGCAAAAACAAAACTTCAAGATAAGCCATGCAAAACCAGGGTGCTAGCGCACGATCATTTTTACTAACCCAGAGCTAAAACCCCCCTCGTGATTCTTTTTGCATACACGCCTACGGATTAGCGAAACGATAAGTTTAATCTGTTTCAACCTGCGAGCCACTGAATTCATAAAATGAGGCGTGCGATTACGATGTCACACGTCTCACCTGAGACAGAAATAAACCAAGATATGATGCATTTATTTAGAGAGCAGTACAGCATGTAGTTTATTTTGTACCTCGTGCAATGCAAGGCGGAGCGAGCGATGATGCAAACCAACGCGGTTAAGCTGCTGCTTTATTTCATGTTAAGACTAGACCGGTTGGCTTTGCCCCACCAGACTTCGCGGCACCGCTTTGATGATGGTGTTATTTTAAGGCGAAAGCCTTTAATGGCTCATACCCGTGGTGACCGTGCGTCCGGTCACCTGACCTCGCGGTGTCCGTACGTTACATCCTAGGTCACATGACTATGTGCCTCCGTTACATCCTATGTCACGTGACCTTGTCCGTCCGGTACATCCTAGGTCACGTGACTGTCTCTCCGTTACATCCTATGTCACGTGACCTTGCCCGTCCATGACATCCTAGGTCACGTAGCCCTGTCCGTTCATTACATCCTATGTTACGCGACTTCGTCCGTTACATCCTAGGTCGAGCGACCTTTTCACGTGCCACGTGCACGTTTCACGTGATCACAACCTTCCAACTAGACTGTCAGCAAACTGCCCACTGTGGCGGGTGGTGTGATCCGCCGCCAAGCAACAACTGCGCATGCGCAGCGTGACGTCACCACTCAAATTTAAATCAGTGGAATCAGTCGCAAATGGCCTTCGCCTTCCCGTAGTTAAGAAATACGTAAGTGCCTCCAACAAACTTTTTCGAAAAACAGCTGCGTTCAAATACCGCTGAGGAGACTTTGTAGTCGCTCCCTACGCAGCTCTTACTCTAGAGCTGCATGGCGAGAAGTATTGCATTGTAACCAGCGGCAGCGCCGCCGTCCTGCTTGAGAGTTTAAGTGAGTAGCTTTTGCTAGACGTACCTGCCGAGCACTTTGCAATGAAACTTAAATAAACGCATACAGTTGAAAAAGTGTTGTCCCCGCAGCCCGCGGCAACGTGTCGCCGGATAAGCAAAGAAGCGGGAGCATCATAAACGAAGAACATCGTTGCATCAACTAACCTCACTACTTGTTACGGAAAATTTCTTCGAACAAGAGCTGCGTCCAATACCACTGATAGAACTTTGTCGTCGCGGCGCACACAGCTCCCATTCAAGAGACCGAATGGCGAGAAGTATTGCATTATATGGAGCCGCAGCGCCGCTGTGTCGGAAATATGATCACAATGCGAGACGGTCCATCCACGCCGCAATGAGTCGAACTCGAGACAGCCATCCAGTCATCCACTTTCATCCTAAACGCGTCGGTTCGTGATGCCATGGAGAGTCTTATCATCACGACGTCGCAATTGTTTCCGGAGTATCGGCACGCATTTCCTCATCAACGCGAACTTCACTGAATGTCGCGCAGTCCGCTATTTGGGTTATTCCTGACTCAGTAAACATTGGTTAACCAAGTGTGCCCACTGTTTTAGGAGTTTCATTCCGCATTATTCACCGTTTCTTGCGTTTTTTATTTTCTTTCGAAGCCTATAGCTGGGGCTGTTCGTGCGCGCCCCCTTTGTTTGTTTCATTTACCACACGGGCGCGGCGACGGAGAGGGCATGCGGCTACCGGCCTTCCGTGTTCGCCTCGTTTACCTCCTCACTGCAGAAACCACGTCTTCCCCGGGAACCTTCGCCCTAACAACTAGTGCTAAAAAACAGGAATCCATAACGGGCGGCACTGGCAAGAAACGTCAGCCAGGAGTACGGTTAGGGCCTCCATTCCTGCCCTCAGACCGTGAATCTCGCCCTCCCTCCCCCTCACCTCATCAAGACTTCCCTCCGTTACCCTCGTCCTCACGAATTTTCAAGCGCCCATCCTCCCTCACCCTCACCTCGCCGAGCGAAATCCTCATGAGGTGAGGGTGAGCATGCCCTCATGATGGCTCGCCCTCATGAGGATGCTCACCTCTGTTTGTGAATACTAAAGCTTTTAATTCGTCATTAAATCATTATTACAAATATTGAAATTTGTCTAGCAACGAGTGTTTCTGCACATAACCCCCGGAGGGCCCACCAAAAAGTGAAACATCTGTTGAGAGATGGTTTCTTTTATTTCTCAAGTTTTGACTTATTTTATATTTGAGCACGCCTGGTGCTAATTATCGCGCACAAGTTCGTGCCCATATTAATGTAGTCGTTGATTTTATCGTTAAGATATGGCGTACCAATGTGTCACATGGCTGAGAAATGCACTAAACATTGCTGGGCACGACACAAAGAAAATGAAAATTGGAGGCGACACCTAAGCTTCGCGCCTTAAGGGCACGACGCGATAGCGTAGTGGCTTAATTTCCATGTATGCAGAAGATCATTCTCTACTTAGATTTATACATTCCTGGGAGTCTTCATAGCCCTCCTGGCGCAGTGGCGCAGCATTCAAGCGATGCGCCATTACCCTGGGATGGCATGTGCGCCCAGCGGTGTGCGGGCAGGTTGCGGTGACGCGTCACCGCCGCAAGGCCACGTGACCTAGGTGGCCCACCTGCCTCCTAGGCACCACCTGCTAGAGTCATGCTCGTGATTTTTCGCTCCCAACGGCGACAACGCCAACGCCGCATCTTCAGGCTAACGGGTGTGTGTGTGTGTGTGGGGGTGGGGGGGGGGGGTGGGGGTCGATTCGATGGCTGGTATGCTGGCAATTATATAACAGATAGAAACTAAAGGTATAAAATGAGGCGCTACGCGCCCACTAATGCTATGTGACATACTGCGTTCAAGGGGCTACCGGTTTGGTCAATTTGACCTTCATTGTAGACAGACGCGTCCTTGACATGCCTATGTAATAAGAGCTTACGCTCTTAAACCACAGGACAGACTTCCTTCTACCTTTTTCGCAATCTTAATTTTTAACATGCACTCCCAACTCGCCCGCCTTGCTATATTGTGTTAAAGTGATAAAGTCGAGCGCCGGCGGCGCTCAGTATAAACAAGTGAACATTAGAGGTATTTGTGGCAATATAATTTGGCCAGGCGCCATAGCGATCCGCTGTGGTATTTCGTTATATTCAACACAAGTTCTTTCGTCACCTGAATTTAATGGTAGTAGATCTCTCTATTCACGTTCCTATCGTCACGACATTCTATAGTGTTTGCAATAGTGGCCTGAGTAAAAGCAGAACTCTTGACTCATAAATAAGTTGCTTTATAAACATCTTGCTGCCAAAGCGGCTGTCTTATAACCTGCGAGAGATTATAATTTGATTCATCCTGTGCGTGCACTTTTAAGCAAGTAAGTGTGTAGCAGTGCCCTTGAAGCAGTAGCTTCACTCCAACAGGCAACAGACAGATTCACTCCAACAGACAATCGACACCGTTCACGCTTTCGTGCTGGCCAACAGTCTCGTTTGCTCATCGACCAACTTTTAGTCATCCGGGATAGGCGCGTTCACCTACCAGTCCCCGACCCTCAAGAGCCGATCACCCTCCACATTCACACCCACCTCATGCTCCCTCACAGGCCATCCGCGTGTTCGCCATGCTGGTTCAGAACACCTCTCAGAACTAGGAATCCATCCAACGCCTGGGAACCACCGCCCCTTAAATCAACGGCCTTATTCGCTGTATCGCCTCACCGCAAAGGCATGCGGGTAACTGACCTCTACCATTTCACGCAACGCTTCCTCCTTAGTAGGACTGCGTACTCATGCCCCTATTGCCGTCTTCGCCGCAAAGACAAAGATGCGGTAGATATCATTCGGCGTAAAAGGTGCCAAAGGGACGGCCCATTCTGCCAGCACGCAGCGTCTCCTTCAACTCGGTGTATACAACACGCTCACAGAGCTTATCGAGGCAAGCAAGAATGCCGAGATACATCGCCTTTATCGCACCAAGTGCGGTCATTACATTCTAGACTGTCTTAACATCAACCCTAAAGGTGACAACCACCCCAGTGCTTCCCTCCCGACTGGAGTCTAAATTCGGCTGGTCGTCAAACCCGTGACCAAGAACGTGTTGCCCGCCAACTCAAAGCCCAGGCTCTAGACGACACCTACTCCGCTGACGAACACGCCGTGTACATGGACGCGGCTAAATGCGACTCCCACATACAACGTGTCCTACGTAGCCACGCCAAACACCACACTTATGAACGCCGCCGCAGTACGCTCACCTATCCTCCTCCCCGCTGTCGAAGCGGTCGCAATCGGGCTGGCCATCATATATTGCGCTGACCAACGAGCCATTCAAAATTTCTTGAAAAACTCAATTTGTCTTCCAGCCGCACACATTCTCTGCCGCTGCACTATCGACTGCACTGTAATCTTAGTGTGGGTAGCTGCCCACGCGGCGAATTCTGGGAACGAAGGGGTTGACCGTTTAGCCTAAGGCCTAACAAACTGGGCGGCTGGCCCCGATCGAACCCGGATTATCTCACCGAGGCTCTACAATCCTGTGCTCAAATCAACTTCTAGAAACAGACGAGACGCGTGTACCCGGCACCCCGCCCCGACATCGACCGAGAGCAAAATAGCATGGTTCGCGGACTGCTTACTAATTTCATTCTAAGTCATTCTTGACTCTACCCATAAATGGGAGGGAATGCGACCCCGCCTGTCATAAATGCGGCCACGAGTCACTCACGCACACATCCTCTGGGGATGTGAGGGTACACTCTAAACACAGTAACCTATAACGTCTTTTGGACGTGAGTAACTTTTGTCGCAAAGGTTACAATTGTTGTTTTCTGATGTTTTCATTATGTTTTCTTTATTTTTGTGGTGCCCAAAGGTTACAACGGCCAAAAGTCAATCGTTTCAAAGGTTAAGATGAAAAAATTGCCAAGTAACCTTTGCGCAGTAACCTTTGAGCAGCACGGTAACCTATATGCGCCGACAAGCCAGGAGATATGCAAAGAGAGAAGACGTATGCTGCTTTATGTGCGGGAATATGCTTTTCTGATACATTTGTGCTGCTGTTCCGACCGCAAGGTAGATGCTTTAATATGCCGGAGACATCAACGTACGCTATCACAAGAGCCCGATACTACTGTTTTGGGTCGCAGTCACATTGAATCGCGCGTTATCAGATATCTGTCTTTACTTTTACCAAAGGAAGCTGCGAATGCAATGCAAATGCAGTATTTCGCGGCTGAATATGAGAGAACACGTCTTGAATGTTCAATTCCTGTCCATGGCTTTTGCAAAGAAACCCAACGTGTACTTATCTAAACATGTTCTGTTCCGGTTTTATTGCGCGAACAAGCGTTAATAAACAAATATTTCAAATTACACGTAATTTCTCGTAGCTTGGGATAGAGCCTATTTTTCATCTGCCTCGAACTGATACGCGATAACAACGGTCGCAATTAATGGTCATAAATCAGACATATGGAAGGGCAGCGCCTGGGAAGGCGACAGCGTACGTAACCACATTTGATGGCAGCCGAGTGCGCAATTCGACTTCCCTTCTTGCGGCTCTCTTTATACGCTTCCAATGTATCATTTCAGGTGGTAAATATGCATCACAAATGCGCCCACGGTACGAAGGCCGGCGCCCAAGAAACGAGTGATTGGCAAAGAACTACTCAAAATATTACGTGACGGCCGCTCCAGTATGCGTAGGACGAGCATGCGCAGACGGCCTTGCGCTTAAGCCAATGAAAAGCGATCTCCTGCTTCACGTTTGGCATCGTTGCACGCCGGCAAGTCTAGACAACGGGAAGGCGCGGACGTTGCCGCGTTGCGGAGGCTGCTTTGATCTTCAAACTAGCCTTGGTACCGTTCGTGAACCACGCCGTCTTTTAGTGTCGTTTCTTAAGTGGTTTGTTTGGGGCGCACCGCGTCAGTAATGCCGCTAAGCAGCAGGGACTTGTGGGGTGCTTACACTGCGCGGCAGCTGCAACGAACCTCACTGTGACTGTACAAGAAACGTCGTCGTGTGCTCGGCAGACGGCTCCGCACGCTGCGCTATTCGTTACGACTGCTGCAATCACGTTCCAGGGATTCATGGAAGAATAACGGACTTGGGTGAGGGGCCTCATTTTTTACCATGTGCACAATAACGACTTGCGAAGTCATTTATTTCATACTTGTTAACGCGCGTATTTTCCCTATTTGCCAGAACAGCTTCATTTGTAAGCATTGTTGAGTGCACTTCGAAGCGAAATCTGGTTCAGTAGTTTGAGTGCCTTAGTCATCTATTGCGCGATGTTTCCTGCCATAAAGTTCGGTTATCCAGAATATTGGTTTTAGACTATTGTTGCAGTAGGTCATTGGGGTCATTAGGTGCGATAATACGGGGGTAATCTAGCGCTAATTCTTGATCGTTTGCATGCGTGTGCACATCATTGTATACCTAATAAAGAGCACGCTTGAAACGCACGGCGGTACTTTTGAGTCTGAATGCTGGAACTTTGCACATTGTTTCAATGATTATCGATTGATTGGGGCGCTATAAGATTTTGGCGATACAACTGAGCACATAAAAAGTAATATTGAAAGTGTGGCGCCACAGAACTTTATGCAACATGTCCTGCTGAGGATTCAGTGCGGTAAAGACGGTGTGAATTTCGTTTTCATGCCAAATGATTCTGTCGCGCGTTTTACTTCGTATTTTACCTAGGTGGCCCAGGGCAAGACAGTGGAGTTGGTGAAGTGCCGCAGCATATTCCGCAGCCTAGTAGTTTCCAAGGTTAGTGGGCTCAAGAAACATATTTGCAATTTCTGCCTACAAGTTATTGTTGTTCTTTGTGAAACCATTTTGCCTTGTTCGCCGATGCGCGCTTTTATGTGCAGTTGTGCTTGGTATAAGACATGTTTTTTGTATTCGTGAAAGTGGACGCTTGCAGAGTGGGGCTGCGGTACGATATTAAACGGGATTTCTAGACCTTGTTTATTAAATCTCTGTACTGCACAATATTTGTGCGGCTGTCCACAGAACCTATGCGGGCGTAGTTCATGTTTTACGCAATGCGGTAGATATTGTACTTGACTGATGCGTTAGTGCCGCTAGGGTCCTGCACTGAGGACACCACCTTCCTGTATATCCCCCCTGCCCTTTTTCTAATCGAGAATAAACGTTTTTTCCACTCCACTGCACAAGGCACAGTATGCAGCGAAAACGAAATAAGTGGTGATCTGTCAAAGGCCTGAGGGACGTCTCTTCCTATTCCTGCCCACACTCTGCCTCTAAATCTCTGTACTACAATTGGATACGAAACCGCATGCGTGGCTGTTTAATTGATGGTGGCAGCAGAGTTAACACAGCATTACACCACATCTCTCTGCAAATTCAAGGTTTACGAGAAAAACGTTTAACAGGCTGCAGAGGAGCGAGTCAGAAGTTTTCCCAGCCGCCAAACGAAAGTCTTTTAATAAACGGTCACCTGGAAGTTTGCGGCGCGGTAATTTATGGCTCTGGAAAGCGCACCGCGTGACAGACCAAATGTCCCTGAAACGGGTGGCGACGGATGGGAGCGCGGACGGAGCGTTGCGTGCTGTACCGTTTGTGTTTGCTTTCGTTGGATTTCGGTTGCCGTTTTTGTGTGTTTGTGTATCAAGCGAAAATGCGTCGCGTCTTCCTGGAATTTACGCGGTGCTCGAGAGTAAAGAATCTCGTGGGCACCGGCGTGCTATTAGTTCTTCGCTTTTAAAGAAATCCTTCTCATTGGCTCCGACAAGCGCATTACCGATTGGTCACAAAAAGGGTCCCCGAATTCCTGGGCAATCCAATTTCAAAGAGGTTTTGGATCAAAGTGGAAGAGGAACGTCGACCGTCCGAGGTGCTGCTCGGGACCTCTGCTCGGAAGATGTTGCGTACTATGAGTTACTGCTTTGTTGTTTGATCTATATCAGTTCGTTCGATTTAACTAATGTTCGGCCTCATCTTTAATAAATTAAATTAACTAATGCCGTCCATCGGCCCCCTTCTTCAATGCTGTCGAGCCTCCGTGCCGTCACGGACGAAGGTTTCGTTACAATATGATAGCATTAACTGAAAGCACTAGGGTTGGCTTGTTGGCTCGTGAACCATGCATCCAGATGAATTCGAGATACGTAGTGAAGTCTCTGGAGCTGTCAACGTGGGCTAACTCTCACATCTCGTACGTTTCGACACCATTTTAAATTAGGCAATCTAAGCACGTTCTGAGTTTTAATCGGAATTTTCTGAGCAGAAGATTTGTGGTCACCTGTTCTTATTTTCATTGTAAGAAAAGCAACAAGAAACACTAAGCAGGCTCGTGATATCGTTAAAGAAAACCGGCATATTTCTGCATTATATTGGTCAAAACAAAACGTCAAATACAGAAAAGCTAAAGCTATATATAAAAGCGATACGGAACAGATGCTTTTGTCCTCTTTGGCAGAAACACGCATATACGCAGTGAAAATATTTTTTCGTATCAACTATCAGCGAACATATACGCCGTCGGTTCTATTACAAAGGTGCTACGCAGCTGTATGGCTTCATGTTAACACGCGCCCCTGGGCACTTGAAGCCGTGTAGACGTTTGAAGACCCAGAGCAACCTGCCTTCACTGTTTTATTGAACGTTGACAGTATACTCAAGAACCCGCCATCCTTCTGCTTTGTGCCTAAAACAAAACTGCAAAGAGAAAAGCTACGAGCAGAAAACAACCAGCACCGTATGTCTTTGGCCTCTAAAAGAGGCGCTTCTACTCTGTGGCAAGCTTGGGCCGAACCAAGTAGTTTCAGGTATCAGCGAGTACACGCCGTCACTTAAACCGAAGCTGCTTCGCAGATGTTCAGCTTTGCGTTACCGAGTGCTGATGGACATTGGAAGCCTGGTTGCGAACCCTGGAGAAGCGCTTCGAAAGCGGGTATCATTTCATTATTCGTATGCGTATATTTCTAACTAAAAGGTACTAAAAAGCTCAAATACACAAGAGCTAAAAGCGAAACACAGAAAAGCAGCCAGCAGCGCTTACATTTTCTTCGGCGAATTAGCGTAAGTGTTGTGGGAAGATTGGGGCGCATCAGCTGGCAAAATTTGAGCGAGCACACTCCGTACGCTCTCCGTTCCACCACAGGTGGTCGGCCTCTGTGTTTTCTGCGTTTTTGCCATGTGGACTGCATTCTGCTGCTGTATAGGCCAAACAGCTATGTCCATGCGTTCAGCCTTTGTGTCTGGTGTCAGGATCTCAATTTCTGATGTGCTTGTGTTTGATCAAAATGACCTTCCAATGTATGGTGAAGTAGATATAACTGTACCTCTGGAAGGAAAGATTTTCATCACGCTTCTGGTCTTGGCAAAAGTGAGTTATTCACAGCGAGTGAATGCATTTTTATTTATGAAGGCACCACATAATGTTGTCATCAAATCTGAACTCATTTTCTATCCCTGGCCATTGTATACTTATGCAAGAGATGACTGTCTGCTATTACAAAATGTCATTATGAGTGATCTTTGTTATAATGCCAGTGGTTTTAGAATGCTTTATTCCTGATGTTCCTTACTAAAAACCAAAAAAGAACTTCAGTGTGTTGTTGCAGGTTTTCATTGAAAAAAGCTTAGTTTGTTTCCTTTTAGGAATTCGGAGACTGGCTCCTTGCAAGAATGCCAGAATTCTCTGAGTGTGTTCAAGCAATCCTGCGAAGGAAAGCTCTTTCGGACAGGTCACAAAAAAGCTGTCACGGCAGTTTCGGGTGCAACTGGCATTGTTCCTGGGGTACGTTTTTTTGTTTGTTCCGTTTGATGTAGTGCACTTTGCTGACATACTGAGTATATCAGCGAACACTTTCAAAATATCTTTGAAAAACATTTGGAACACAAAAAAGTATTGAAAGGTAAGGGCAATTGATAAATCGACACGTTGAAGGCAATTATATTGGATTACTTTTTTACTTCAGTGACTAGGTCTCTGAGAAACCTGTCAAGGCTTGCACTGTAGTCGGATGGCTGTGTTGGGGTAAATGATAAGAAGTAATTTTTCTTTAATAATAAAGCTAATTTCCGGCACGAACTCTCACTCTTGGCGAGTATAATTTATTCTGAAAACGTTCCTCTGGTCACATAGCCAATAACTGAGCCTCACTAATTAGCCTATATTGGAGCGGTCAGTAGTGGTGTCGCATTAGTTTTTGAAGCAACGAAACACTCATTTAATGAGCAGTAAGCTTGGTGGGAACGTGACCCCCGTTATTGTGTGTTACAATAGCAATGGCAGCCATGCGAACAATATTTGCTATTCAGCAATGTCATGTGCATTCTTTTGCTTTGCTACTTAGTGCAAAGAATACGACACTCATACCTAACTATGTGGCTGTTATTTTTGTGCGGACCAGCAAAAGAAGATGCATGATATAATCCAACTTAGTAGATGGAATGTAGTGCTGTAGTCACTGCAACCAGGCATCAGTAGACACTGCATTTCCACCTATTTTTCCGTACATTTGTCGCGTTGAGATTGTGTTTTGTGCGGAAAGAAGCTCTGAGTAACTTTGCGATTGCCATGATGATCCTCTGCCCGAGTAATTCTTGCTACAAAATATTGTAAGTGAACATTGCAAGAATATAAGAACTGAGCATTGCCATATACCCTGCTGCAGTGAATAGCAGGCAGCTGATTAAAAATTACGATTTGTGGAGAAATGAGGTCTTGTGATGTATTAAAACATTAGTGAATTTATTGAAAACCCAATTAATTTGCACTTAGATTTACTTGCATGAGGAAAAAGAAAGTTTATTTCTCTTTATAATACTGACAACTGCTTTCAATTGTATGAACTTTTCTTCAAGAATGCTTGCTTTAATTGACTGATTTACTCTTCCTCCAAACGACTTTTTTCCAGCTTTGCATTGAAGTGGAACTCCCAATTAAGCGGATCGTTGGAGATATAGAAGGAAAACTCAAAGCACTAGCTCAAGTATTTTCTTCCAAAGAAGGACGCAGGTGCACATTTCTTGCCTTTGGAAAGCATTTTCAAGGCCATTCCAAGCACGCATTTATCAACGAGGTTTGTGAAATATTTCTTACTCGTTCATCTAACAGTTTCTTTGGCATGCTGGCTTTTCATGATGAGAAACTTTTTTCTAATATGATCAAATCCTCTTGAAACATCTCAAGTTCTCTGTGTACCTTGTTTCACTATGGTGAGAATACCAGCCATGCTTTAAGTATGAATGTTTGCTCACTGGCTCTAATTTAACATTCCACAGATCCCACTGCCGGAAGTTGCAAGTGACTGCACCTCATGTATATAGCTGTGCTGACCACACTTGCGTTTACGCTGGAAGTAGTAAAGAAGTGATCTAGATCAGCAGCGGCAACCTCGAGCGTGCCCTCATCTTCTGTCTGGTGACGTATTACACAAAATCCTCGACTATCCGCCGGAATTTTCCGCACTACTCGTCCTGCCGCTAAGATTGCCCTGCCAGACACTGTAGTGCCACGTTGACTACTGGTGAATCGACTTAAGAGCGTTTCCATCCTCTTGAAAAAGTTTAATTTATTATAATTTTCTGTAAAGAAATGTTTTTCAGTTGTTCACTGTTTAATATGTTTAAGTATGTTTTCTAAAGATAAATTCAGCAAGCTTTTTAAAACTGCAGTGCACAAGTTCATGTACTTATGCGAGTGTTGTCAGGCTTATAGCACTGTAAAATGTTAGGAATTATTGGTCATGTCATTGTGCTTCTTTGTTAATAAAGTGACTAGAGGAATCATGAAGGAATTTCGTTTTCATGAAGAAATTCATGAAGGAATTCGCCGATGTTACGCACCTCTGAAAGCTGTTAGGTACATGGATGTCTGTAGGTTGTTTAGTTATGATGTTTAAATCGATTGATTGTTGTTTAGGTTCGTATGTGGCCGCAAGCTGTAAAAGAACTCATGTTATCTGCACTGCTTGTATCTCCTTTCTTGATTTTTTATAGTAGTCATATTAATCGTACTTTTAAGAAGTGTGATAAAATATGTGATCACAATACTGCCTTCTGTGATATTTTTACCATTTATATTCTGCCTGTAGTATCCCTTACACAATGTCAACTTGACTTGGCACTTGGTCTTGAATAATTGGGCTTTTATTTTGTTCGTTTTTGTACGATAATTACAGTGCCTATTTTTTATTTAAATTGCAATAAGAGTGATGTATGCTGTTGACAAGCACTTTTCGAAGCGAGTCTTGATCTGAGTTTGCTTAATTGAGTTGCTTGTTCAACGGGGTTCTGTTTGGCATGACAACAGTAATAGTGTAATATTGGCCCAGATTTCAGTGCCTTGCATGCTCATTTATTGCGATATTTTTTTGCGAAAGGTTTGCAAAAATGGTGCCTTAGACATACCTGCATCGGTTACATTCTTTGTTTTTCTATAATGTAGACAATATTAGGGAAGTATTGTTGTTTTGTATAAGCTCTAGTCTTGAAGATGTTGGAGTCAATGAACAATTTGACTGTCATATACCGGTATTTGACATTTTCTCCTTTCTAAACTATTCTCTTGTTTGGCCAATTTTTGTTCCATTCAATTCGAAATCTAGCAGAGCTCTACTTCATCACCTTCAGCAAGTTGCAAGGATATTTTTGTCGTTTTTAGGCCAGCCATTGTGGCGGACAAAGGTCACACATTTTGTAGCATATAACCTATGCCTAGCTCAATGATGTATACCTTTGTAAAGGTTACAGCGCTAAAAACGTTGCGTAACATATGCCTAAAAAGAAGTAACCTTTACGATTTGCAACTTTTACAAAAATTAAAAGTGGAAAGGTTACATTGTGTAACCTTTAAATTATAGGTATACTTCAATGTGAAAATGTGCACCTTTACAAAGGTTACCCAAAGGTTACCGTGTTTAGAGTGTAACAGATGCAGGTATGTTTAAGGCACCATTTTTGCAAGCTTTTCGCAAAAAAATGTCGCAAGAAATGAGCATGCAAGGCACTGAAATCTTGGCCAATATTACACTATTACTGTTGCCATGCCAAACAGAACCCCGTTGAACAAGCACCTCAATAAAGCAAGCTCAGATCAAGTCTCGCTTCGAAAAGAGCTTGTCAACAGCATATATCACTCTTATTGCAATTTAAATAAAAAATAGGCACTGTAATTATAGTACAATAACGAACAAAATAAAAGCTCAATTATTCAAGACCAAGTGCCAAGTCAACTTGACATTGTGTAAGGGATACAACAGGCAAAATATAAATGGTAAAAATATCAGAAAAAGCAGTATTGTGATCACATATTTTATCACACTTCTTAAAATAAATATTAAAATGACTACAATAAGAAATCAAGAGAGGAGATACAACCAGTGCAGATAACATGAGTTCTTTTAGAGCTTGCGGACACATACAAACCTAAACAATCAATCGATTTAAACATCATAAATAAACAGCTCACAGACATACATGTACCTAAGAGCTTTCAGAGGTGCGTAACATCGGCGAATTCCTTCATGAATTCCTTCATGAGAACAAAATTCTTTCATGGCTTTCCAGTCACTTTATTAACAAAGAAGCACAATGACATGACCAATAACTCGTAACATTTTACAGTGCTATAAGCCTGACAACACTCGCATAAGTACATGAACTTGTGTACTAGTTTAAAAAGAAACTTGCTCAGTTTAGCTCTAGAAAACATACTTTAACATATTAGAAAGTGAACAACTGAAAAACATTTCTTTCCAGAAAACTAGAACAAATTAGACTTTTTCAAGAGCATGGAAAGGTTCATAAGTCGATTCGCCAGTAGTCAACGTGGCATTACAGTGTCTGGCAGGGCAATCTTCTGCGGCAGGACGAGTATGGCGGAAATTTCCGGCAGATAGTCGATGATTTTATCTAATACGTCACCCGGCAGAAGATGAGGGCACGCTCGAGGTTGCCGCTGCTGATCTAGATCACTTCTTTACTACTTCCAGCGTAAACGCAAGTGTGGTCAGCACAGCTATATACATGAGGTGCAGTCACTTGCAACTTCCGGCAGTGGGATCTGTGGAATGTTAAATTAGAGCCAGTGAGCAATCATTCATACTTAAATCACGGCTGGTATCCTCACCATAGTGAAACATGGTAAACAAAGAACATGAGATTTTTCAAGAGGATTTGATCATATTAAAAAACATTTCTCATCATGAAAAGCCAGGATGCCACCGAAACTGTTAGATAAATGAGTAAGAAATATTTCACAAACCTCGTTGATGAATGCGTGCTTGGAATGGCCTTGCAAATGCTTTCCAATGGCAAGAAATGTGCGCCTGCGTCCTTCTTTGGAAGAAAATACTTGAGCTACTGCTTTGAGTTTTCCTTCTATATCTCCAAAGATCCGCTTAAATCGGAGTTCCACTTCAATGCACAGCTGGAAAAAAGTCGTTAGGAGGAAGTGTAAATCAGTCAATTAAAGCAGGCATTTTTGAAGAAAAGTTCATACAATTGATAGCAGTTGTCAGTATTATAAATAGAAATAAAATTTCTTTTTCCTCATGCAAGTAAATCTGAGTGCAATTTAATTGCGTTTTCAATAAATTCACTAATGTTTTAACACATCACAAGACCTCATTTCTTCACAAATCGTAATTTTTTAATCAGCTGCCTGCTATTCACTGCAGCAGGGTATATGGCAATGCTCAGTTTTTATATTCTTGCAATCTTCACTTACAATATTTTGTAGCAAGAATTACAGAGGCAGGGTATCATCATGACAATCGCAAAGTTACTCAGAGCTTCTTTCCACACAAAATCTAAACTGAACGCGATAAATGTACGGAAAAATAGGTGGAAATGCAGTGTCCGCTGATGCCTGGTTGCAGTGACTACAGCACTACATTTCATCTACTAAGTTGGATTATATCATGCATCTTCTTTTGCTGGTTCCCACAAAAATAACAGCCACGTAGTTAGCTATGAGTGTCGTATTCTTTGCATTAAATAGCAAAGCAAAAGAATGCACATGACATTGCTAAATAGCAAATATTGTTCGAATGGATGCCATTGTTATTGTAACACGCAATAACGAGGGTCACGTATCCGCCAAGCTTATTGCTCATTAAATGAGTGTTTCGTTGCTTCGAAAACTGATGTGACACCACCACTGACCGCTCCAATATAGACTAATTAGTGAGGCTCAGTTATTGCCTATGTGACCGAAGGAACGTTTTGAGAATAAATTATACTCGCCAAGAGTGAGAGTGCGTACCGGAAATTAGCTTTTTTCTTAAAGAAAAATGACTTCTTATCATTTACCCCAACACAACCATCCGACTACAGTGCAAACCTTGACAGGTTTTTCAGAGACCTAGTCACTGAAGTAAAACATTAATCCATTATAATTGCCTTCAACGTGTCGATTTGTCAGTTGCCCTTATCTTTCAATACTTTTTTGAGTTCCAAGTGTTTTTCAAGGATATATTGAAAGTGTTCGCTGAAATATTCGGTATATCAGCAAAGAGCACTACATTAAACGAAGAACAAACAAGAAATACTTACTCCAGGAACAATGCCAGTTCCACCCGAAGCTGCCATGACAGCTTTTTTTGTGACCTGTCCGAAAGAGCTTTCCCTCGCAGGATTGGTTGAACACACTCAGAGAATTCTGGCATGCTTGCAAGGAGCCGGTCTCCGAATTCCTAAAACGAAACAAACTAAGCTTTATTCCATGAAAACCTGCAATAACACACTCAAGTTCTTTTTTGCTTTCAGTAAGCAACATCAGGAAGAAAACATTCCAGAACCTTTGGCATTATAACAAAGGTGACTCATAATGACATTTTGTAATAGCAGACAGTCATCTCTTGCATAAGTATACAATGGCCAGAGATACAAAAGGAGTTCAGATTTGATGACAACAATATGTGGTGCCTTCATAAGTAAAAATGCATTCACTCGCGGTGAATAACTCACTTTTGCCAAGACCAGAAGAGTGATGAAAATCTTTCGTTCCCAAGGTACTATTATTTCTACTTCACCAAACATTGGAAGGTCATTCTGATCAAACACAAGCACATCAGAAATTGAGCTCCTGACACCTGAGACAAAGGCTGAACGCATGGACATAGCTGTTTGGCCTATACAGCAGCAGGATGCAGTCCCACACGGCAAAAACGCAGAAAACGCAGGTGCCGACCACCTGTGGTGGTACCGAAAGCGTACGGAGTGTGCTCGCTCAAATTTTGGCAGCTGATGCGCCCCAAGCTTCCTACAACCCTTACGCTAATTCGCCGAAGAAAATGTATGCGCTGCTGGCTGCGTTTCTTTGTTTCGCTTTTAGCTCTTGTATATTTGAACTGTTGAGTTAGAAATATACGCAGACGGATGGTGAAATGATACCAGCTTTTGAAGCGCTTCTCCAGGGTTCGCAACGAGGCTTCGAATGTCCACCAGCGTTCGGTAACGCGAAGCTGAACATCTGCGAAGCAGGTTCGGTTAAACTGACGGCGTGTACTCGCTGATAACTGATACTACTTGGTTCGGCCCAAGCTTGCCACAGATTAGAAGCGCCTCTTTTAGAGGCCAAAGAAATACGATGATGGTTGTTTTCTGCTCAAAGCTTTTCTCTTTACAGTTTGGTTTTAGGCACAAAGTAGAAGGATGGTGGATTCCTCAGTATACTGTCAACGTTTAATGAAACAGTGAAGGCAGATCGCTCTGGGTTTTCAAACGGCTACACGGCTTCAAGTGTCCAGGGGGGCGTGGTGACATGAAGCCAAACAGCTGCGTAGCACCTTTGGTATAGCACCGACGCCGTATATGTTCGCTGATAGTTGATACGAAAAATATTTTCACCGCGTATATGCGTGCTTCTCCCAGAGAACAAAACCATATGTTCCGTATCGCTTTTATATATAGCTTTAGCTTTTCTGTATTTGACGTTTTGTTTTGACCACTATGATGCAGAAATATGGCGGTTTCTTTAACGATATCACGAGCCTGTTTTGTGTTTTCTGTTGCTTTTCTTACAATGAAAATAAGAACAGGCGACTGCAAATCTTCTGCTCAGTAAATTCCGATTAAAACTCAGAACGTGCTTAGAGTGCCTAACTTGAAATAGTGCCGAAACGTACGAGACGTGAGAGTTTGCCCACGGTGACAGCTCCAGAGACTTCACTACGTCTCTCGAACTCATCTGGATGCATGGTTCACGAGCCAACAAGCCAACACTAGTGCTTTCAGTAAATGCTATTATATTGTAACGAAACCTTCGCCCGTGACGGCACGGCGGCTCCACCGCATCGAAGAAGAAGGCCGATGGACGGCATTAGTTAATTTAATTTTTTAAAGATGAGGCTGAACATTAGTTAAATCGAACGAATTGATATAGATCAATTAGAGCAGTAAGTTATAGTACGCAACATCTTCCGAGCAGAGGTCCCGGGCAGCACTTCTGACGGTCGCCATTCCTCTTCCACTTTGCGCCAAAACCCCTCTGAAGTACGATTGCGCAGGATTTCGGGGACTCTTTTGGTGACCAATCGGTAATGCGCTTGTCGGAGCCAATGAGAAGGGTTTCTTTAAAGGCGAAGGACTAATATCACGCCGGTGCCCACGAGATTCTTTACTCTCGAGCGCCGCGTAAATTCCAGGAAGACGCGACGCATTTTCGCTTGATACACGAACACACAAAAAAGGTAACCGAAACCCAACGAAAGCAAACACAATCGGTAAAGCACGCAACGCTCCGTCCGCGCTCCCAGCCGTTGCCACCTGTTTCAGGGACATTCGGTCTGTCACGCGGTGCGCTTTTCAGAGCCATAAATTACCGCGGCCGCAAACTTCCAGGTGACCGTTTATTAAAAGACTTTCGTTTGGCGGCTTGGACGACAACTTCTGACTCGCTCCTCTGCAGCCTGTTAACCGTTTTTCTCGTAAACCTTGAATTTGCAGAGAGATGTGGTGTAATGCTGTGATAACTCTGCAGCCGCCATCAATTAAATAGCCACACATGCGGTTTGGTATCGAATTGTTGTACAGAGATTTAGAGGCAGAGAGTGAGCAGCAATAGGAAGAGACGTTCCTCATGCCTTTGACGGATCACCACTTATTTCGTGGTCGCTCCATACTGTGCCTTGTGCAGTGGAGTGGAAAAAACGTTTATTCTCGATAAGAGAAAGGGGCGGGGGATATACAGGAAGGTGGTGTCCTCAGTGCAGGACCCTAGCGGCTCTAACGCTTCAGTCAAGTACAATATCTAACGCATTGCGTAAAACATGAACTACGCCCGCATAGGTTCTGTGGACAGCCGCACAAATATTGTAACCCGAGGCAGAATGAAGCTTCAAGAGCGTGCAGTACAGAGATTAATAAACAAGGTCTAGAAATCCCGTTTAATATCGTACCGCAGCCCCACTCTGCAAGCGTCCACTTTCATGAATACAAAAAACATGTCTTATACCAAGCACAACTGCACATAAAAGCGCGCATCGGCGAACAAGGCAAAATGGTTTCACAAAGAACAACAATAACTTGTAGGCAGAAATTGCAAATATGTTTCTTGAGCCCACTAACCTTGGAAACTACTAGGCTGCGGAATATGCTGCGGCACTTCACCAACTCCACTGTCTTGCCCTGGGCCACCTAGGTAAAATACGAAGTAAAACGCGCGACAGAATCATTTGGCATGAAAACGAAATTCACACCGTCTTTACCGCACTGAATCCTCAGCAGGACATGTTGCATAAAGTTCTGTGGCGCCACACTTTCAATATTACTTTTTATGTGCTCAGTTGTATCGCCAAAATCTTATAGCGCACCAATCAATCGATAATCTTTGAAACAATGTGCAAAGTTCCAGCATTGAGACTCAAAACAAAAGTACCGCCGTGCGTTTCAAGCGTGCTCTTTATTAGGTATACAATGATGTGCACACGCATGCAAACGATCAAGAATTAGCGCTAGATTACCCCCGTATTATCGCACCTAATGACCCCAATGACCTACTGCAACAATAGTCTAAAACCAATATTCTGGATAACCGAACTTTATGGCAGGAAACATCGCGCAATAGATGACTAAGGCACTCAAACTACTGAACCAGATTTCGCTTCGAAGTGCACTCAACAATGCTTACAAATGAAGCTGTTCTGGCAAATAGGGAAAATACGCGCGTTAACAAGTATGAAATAAATGACTTCGCAAGTCGTTATTGTGCACATGGTAAAAAATGAGGCCCCTCACCCAAGTCCGTTATTCTTCCATGAATCCCTGGAACGTGATTGCAGCAGTCGTAACGAATAGCGCAGCGTGCGGAGCCGTCTGCCGAGCACACGACGACGTTTCTTGTACAGTCACAGTGAGGTTCGTTGCAGCTGCCGCGCAGTGTAAGCACCCCACAAGTCCCTGCTGCTTAGCGGCATTACTGACGCGGTGCGCCCCAAACAAACCACTTAAGAAACGACACTAAAAGACGGCGTGGTTCACGAACGGTACCAAGGCTAGTTTGAAGATCAAAGCAGCCTCCGCAACGCGGCAACGTCCGCGCCTTCCCGTTGTCTAGACTTGCCGGCGTGCAACGATGCCAAACGTGAAGCAGGAGATCGCTTTTCATTGGCTTAAGCGCAAGGCCGTCTGCGCATGCTCGTCTCACGCATACTGGAGCGGCCGTCACGTAATATTTTGAGTAGTTCTTTGCCAATCACTCGTTTCTTGGGCGCCGGCGTTCGTACCGTGGGCGCATTTGTGATGCATATTTGCCACCTGAAATGATACATTGGAAGCGTATAAAGAGAGCCGCAAGAAGGGAAGTCGAATTGCGCACTCGTCAGCCCGCAAATGCGGTTACGTACGCTGTCGCCTTCCCAGGCGCTGCCCTTGCATATGTCTGATTTTTGACCATTAATTGCGACCGTTGTTATCGCGTATCAGTTCGAAAAAGATGAGAAATAGGCTCTATCCCAGGCATCGAGAAATTACGTGTAATTTAAAATATTTCATTATTAACGCTTGTTCACGCAATAAAACCGGAACAGAACATGCTTAGGGACCCGCCCCGGGGCTCAGTGGTTAGGGCGCTCGACTACTGATCCGTAGTTCCCGAGTTCGAACCCGACCGCGGCGGCTGCGTTTTTATGGAGGAAAAACGCTAAGGCGCCCGTGTGCTGTGCGATGTCAGTGCACGTTAAAGATCCCCAGGTGGTCGAAATTATTCCGGAGCCCTCCACTACGGCACCTAATTCTTCCTTTCTTCTTTCACTCCCTATCTTATCCTTTCCCTTAAGTCGCGGTTCAGGTGTCCAACGATATATGAGACAGATACTGCGCCATTTCCTTTCCCCAAAACACCAATTAATATTATTATTATTATTATTATTATTATTATTATTATTATTATTATTATTATTATTATTATGCTTAGGGAAGTACACGTTGGATTTCTTTGCAAAAGTCATGGATAGGAATTGAACATTCAAGATGTGTTCTCTCATATTCAGACGCAAAATACTGCATTTGGTTTGCAGGCATTCGCAGCCTCCTTTGGTAAAAGTAAAGACAGATATTTGATACCGCGCGATTCAATGTGACTGCGACCGAAAACAGTAGTATCGGGCTCATGCGATAGTGTACGTTGATGTCTCCGGCATATTAAAACATCTACCTTGCGGTCGGAACAGCAGCCCCAATGTATCAGATTCCCGCACATAAAGCAGCATACGTCTTCTCTATGTGCATATCTCCTGGCTTGTCGACTCACATAGGTTACCGTACTACTCAAAGGTTACTGCGCTAAGGTTACTTGGTAATTTGTTCATCGTAACCATTGAAACGGTTGACTTTTGGCCGTTGTAACCTTTGGGCACCACAAAAATAAAGAAAACACAATAAACACATAAAAAATATCAATTGTAACCTTTGCGACAAAAGTTACGTCCAAAAGTTACGCTATAGGTTACTGTGTTTAGAGTGTACTGCCAGCACCCTTCGCGGAATATTGGAACCTTCTCGCAAGACCAGTAAAAAAGACACAACTGGCACTCGTCTCGTGGGCCCAAGACGTCGCCCTCATCTGTGGGTCACACTTGGCCCACCTTGCCAAACTCCCAACCTTCAAGTGGCAAACGAAGTTGTTTCTCTCTCCCTCCCCCTTTCTCTCTCTGTCTGTCCCCCTGGGAGTTGTACTAAGCGGCTGAGGGCAGGTGGTGTGAAAGGGTGAGGTCGGGGATAGAGTCGGATGATATGCTGAGCTCTTCAAGGCAGGTTGCACACAATTGGTTAGAAGTTGCAGCTGGCGCTTATGTATGTGTTCATACAGTAAAGAGCCCGCCTTCGAGGTAGTGGTTCATCCCCATTGAACATAGGAAGCATTGAAGTCTCCAGCTAAGAAGAAAGAGTGATATGGAAGCAGAGTAGATATATATCAGAAGACGGCATCTATGATATGATGGGTTTTAGGAGCGTTGTATGCGTTCGATGGACCATCGATGGACGCACTGCGCATGCTGGCCGAGAGGCAGGCGCGTTGAATCCCCTGGATCGCTCGTTTGATAGCCGTATCAACGACAGGACACTACCGCCATCGTTCCGGTCCCTTCCGCGCGTGGTCCGCCCACATCAGCTGACCCAGGCGATGACGTCAACAGAAGCGCGTCAACGCAGCTATATATTCAAGAGCCCCACCGACCAACACTTCAGTGGACTTGGTGGCACCGGACGAGCAGGGATGCTCATTCATTTCTTCTTCGTTGCCCAGGTTGGTGATAAATACACAGTTTATTCTATCCGGGATGATTCCCGTGCCTTGATGGTGCTACCAAGTCCACAGTTTCTTGTTTCCACATTGGTGGAATGTGTTGATGTAATTAGTCTGCTGCTACTAACATCCGGTGACGTGGAATTAAACCCGGGACCGAGCTCTGACTCGGACTCAGAGTCTAGCTCTAACAGTGAAATGTTGAAAAGAATTCTTAAAGAACAGACGAAAACCAACAAAGTTTTGAGGTAGCTAACATCGAATCTGAAGCAAGTAGAATCAACAGTCAGTAGTATTCAAGACAGGATTACGGTAATCGAGACGGAAATGAGCCGATTGAAGCAGTGTGAAAAGAAAATAGCAGAATGCGTGGTAGTCTGTACGAATGCCAATATACAGGTGTTGGACATGGCAGCCAAGCTAGATGATCTAGAAAACAGGAGCAGACGTAATAACCTTCTCATATACAGGGTAAAAGAGGAGCCGGAGGAAGACGCAAAAGTACTCGAGGGTAAAGTCAAGCAAGGAATTTTTAAAGACATCCTTGAAGTAGAAGTATCCTCAATAGAAAGAATACATCGAATCGGAAACTCCAACAGCAAACGCTGCCGACCGATCATGTTGAGATTTTTTGACTTTTCTGAAAAAGCTAAGATTCTGTCTAGTTGTTTTAAACTGAAAGGATCAGACTTCTCTATAAGTGAGGACTTTTCGAAGAGAGTGAGAGATATACGAGCAAACCTTTGGCGTTCTGCAGCGGAAGAAAAAGCGAATGGGGCGAAAGTGTCACTGGTATTCGATAAGCTGAAAGTGGACGGAAAGGTGTAAATTTGGAATTCACAACAGAATTGTAGAATGGAGGCACCTCGCTTAGGTGCTTCTGCACTTGACAAACCAAATGTCTGCAGAATGGAGGCAACTAGCTCAGACGCCTCTGCACCTGAGAAAAAGAAAGCCCGAGGCAAAAAATGACAAACAAGCCATAAAGTTCTCAGAGTCGTATCCCTCAACGCTCGAAGTATACTTAACAAACTCAGTCTTCTTGAAGGCATAATACTGTCTTATCAGCCACATATTCTGGTCATCAGCGAAACGTGGTTGCACGCTGAAGTGCGCGACTCGGACATAATCCCGCCTTCGTACAAACTTATCCGCAAAGACCGAGGCGCAAGAGGTGGAGGAGTCGCGATAGCAATAAAAAACAACATTAAATTCTCCCGCCTGGAGGACATTGATGGTCATGAAAGCATATGGTGTAATATAGAATACGCGGGCAAACGCATACTCCTCGGAGGCGTGTACCGACCACCCAATGCTCCCCCCGAGTATCTCGAAGTAATGCACGACTACCTCATGCAATGTACCAACTCACGATCCAAAATAATCATTACAGGAGACTTTAACTTGCCTGGAATCAATTGGTCAGACATGTCACACGACAACAAGGAAGTGAAAAGCGCTGAAATGTTGTTACTAAGTACCTTTAGTTTTTCATTAAAACAATTAGTAACTTCTGATACTCGTACTGTCGGGTGTTGCTCTTCTCTACTCGACCTTATGCTTGTTAGCAATTCACTTCAAGATTGTTCCGTAAATGTAGCTCATGGAATCTCAGATCATAAGATGTTAATCCTAGCATGTCCGTTGCATGTTTCAACTAAGACTGTGAAACCATCTGTCACTTTTGTTAAAGATTACGAGCGGGCAGATGACACTTCTGTTTTTGCTCGCCTGGAATCTTGTTACCCAGCATTTGAAGCACTCAATGACGTATGTGAAATGTGGTCCTATTTCAAAAAAACTGTTCACTTCTGCGAAAAGCAGTACATTCCTTGGATCCGTGGATAACGCGAGAAATTGTCCATCTGAAAAGAAAGATTAAGCGGCGGCGCAAGCGTTGCCTATCAAGCAACCTTGCATGCCTTGTCGGTACACTCAAAGGTAAAATTCGAGCTGCGAAAACACGTTTCTTCTCGGAGACGTTACCGTCATTTATGAAGCATGACCCGGCAAAGTTTTGGCGCTACTTAGCATGCGAGCAATCCACAGTTTCTGAAATAAAAACGTCCAGTGAAACTATAACCAACACTGCCGCTATTGCTACCAAATTTAACTCGTTCTTTCAGTCTGTTTTCTCACGCTCGGTTTCAGGTGCTTCCCTTGATTCTTACTCCATCACTCATCCCATGTCAGAAATAAACATTAGTGAAGACGGCATTCTCTGCCTGCTGCGCAATCTAGACGTAAAGAAATCTCCGGGGCCTGATAACATCTCAAATAATTTCTTGAACAGATACGCCTTCTGGGTTTCCAAATATTTGTTCCGAATTTTCACTCTGTCGTTGCAAACCCTAACAGTCCCGGATGACTGGCTCAGGGCTAAAGTAGTTCCAATTCATAAAGGCGGTCCCAAAAATGAACTAAACAACTACAGACCGGTCTCGCTAACAAGCTCTACTTGTAAAATACTCGAACATATTATTTACAAAGCAATTATTAACCACTTAGAGGTTAACAACCTCCTCTACAGTAGGCAACATGGCTTTAGGTCGAAATTATCAACAACCACACAGTTGGCAGAGATAACGCACGATATCGCAAGCGCCCTTAATGTAAGGAGTCAGTTAGACGCCATTTTTTTAGACTTCTCTAAGGCATTTGATTTAGTTCCTCACCTAGATTTAATAACAAAACTGCAGGCTATAGGGATCGAAAACACTATCATTTCATGGGTTGAGTGCTTTTTGAAAAATCGTAAACAGTGCGTCAAACTGAAAAGTTCCGAATCTGATAATTTGGATGTCTACTCAGGTGTACCACAGGGTTCAGTCCTCGCCCCCTTATTGTTTTTAATATATATCAATGATATTTATCTATGCGTTGACCCTGAGGTACAAATTCGGCTCTTTGCGGACGACTGCGTGGTATATAAGGAAATAGACACCATTAATGATCAAATTAAACTAAATGAATCTCTATCGTCTATTCAGTCTTGGTGCACTAGGTGGGGAATGAGACTTAATGCCACCAAAACAAAGAGCATAACTTTCAGTAAGAAAAAAAAGCCACTAGATTTTTTATACACTATAACTAATGTTCCTGTCGAGAGAACTAATAACATTAAATACCTAGGAGTGACACTATCCAGCAATCTATGCTGGGAACAGCACATTAAAAACATATGTCATAAGGCCCAAGGTAAGCTGTATTTCCTTAGAAGAAGATTACGCAACGCACCTCCTAACGTGAAACTTAATGCGTATAAAACACTCGTAAGACCGACCTTAGAATACGCGGATCTTATTTGGAGCCCACACCAAAAATATTTGATAGGCAAGCTGGAACGTATTCAAAACCTAGCAGTACGCTTCATATACTCAAATTTTTCTAGACATTCTAGCGTATCTAACCTACTTCACAAAGCAGATCTTCACACCTTAGCACAGCGCAGAATAACATCAAGGCTTAAATTTCTGTACTTACTTTATTACGGTCATTTGAACATCTCAAGAGAAACATACCTCCAGGAACCATTCCGTCACTCTTCAAGAAATAACCATGAAAAAGCACTTCATCAACCCATAAGCCACATTAATGCTCATAAATATTCTTTATTCCCATCGGCTATTTTTTGCTGGAATAAACTACCACCGGCTGCTGTAAACTGCAACTCAATCGAATCATTCATAGAGCATGTTAACAGAGTTGAATCACTGTCAGTACCACCGTGATGAACCTATGTCGCCCAATTTCCATTTGTATTTTCTTTGCAATTACATGTGTTTCCTTTTCAACCCGCTAGTTTCTTCTCCTGGCTTAGACGTCATTAGTACCCTGTGCCACTATAGCGATGAAATGTTATTTTTGTACCCTTGTACTTTACGTATTCCCTTTGTTTTATATTCCCTCCTTGTAACCACTCCTGCATGGGCCCGAGAAGGGCCTGCAGTATCTGTAAATAAAAAAAAATAAAATGTAAATCTGGGTTTGGTTGAGGGTTAGAGGTAGTGCAACCACCGCTAGATATTTTTGTAGAGTGTGAACAACTTGATCAGCCTCAAATTTGAGGTCTCCGTGAACGGAAGTTGAAGTTAGTGGACACTAATCCGAGAAACTCGCGTGAGCTGCGCGGTAACCGACCAGATTTGCAGCTTCACGGTTTCCTTGTAGGAGTACACATAAATGTGAAGCGTGGAGAGCTAAAATATACTGGTGCAATGGGGTTTTAGCGGTTTTAAAACTGCGACATTTCCACTGAAGAATGAGATAATTAGACGAATTTGCTGTGGGTGCCCATATCGTCCGCGGGGTGACCTTCAGTGGTGAGAGGGGTGGAAAAAGATTTTTGAGGAAAGGATATGGCGCAGTAATTTTCTCACAAATCTCAGTGGACACCCGAACCGCACCCTAAGGGAAGGGATATAGGATGAACTAAGAGAAGAAAGGAAGAAAGTGGTGCCGTAGTTCAGGGGTCCGGAAAAATTTCGACCACCTGGGGATCTTTAACGTGCGCTGACATCGCACAGCACACTGGCGCCTGAGAGGGGTGGCGCGGAGATTCTTTCGAGGAAGAGCAAAAGGGGCTACCAGAAGAGTTGCAAGCTTACCCATGGAAGCCTCAGATGCTGCTATTTGTTTATTGACGGCTTTCATTAAACAGTGAGAATATCCGCCTGTGTGGTGAGTTGCAGTTCCGTGATTTCTTCTCGGTGCACAAATGAAATATTGAGAGAGAGTTAACGCATTGCTCGAGAAACTGGAGGTCTGATTGAAGCTGAGAGGGTTGGTGAATGACAGGTTGTGAAAGAAAATTGGCTCAGTTGGGCAACAGTAACTACATCTTTCCAGTGTTCCATAATTATGTATTGTTGGAGAGGATAAAACTTTTCAATTTTTTGTCCCCAAGTATCAGCCTGCTTGCTACTGCCTAAAGAGAGAAAAAGATTGAAATTCCCGACTATTGGATAGCTCAGGCAGACATTCAACCCAGTCCTCTATATCCTGCATTCTTATTGTGAGTTGCGGGGGTATGTATGGAAAACGTATTGTTTCTGTTTGGGGGCTAACGGCACTAAACGCGAACGCTCAATTTTGTTTTTAGTGCTATTTCTTGCGCACAGACACCGTTTTGTGTAACGATTGAGATATTCCCTGGAAGTCTATTAGGCTGCTTATGTTACTGACGAAAAGTTTTATATTGTTATAGAACATTTGTGAGTTGTGGATCTACAGTGGTTTACATAAAGCAGGTCTGCAGGTAACATTGATTCCAGCATATCTCTAATACCAGTGTAAATATTCAGTTGGCTACTTGAGTCCGCGGTACTCCAGCAGCCGTGTTAATTGTTTTCGGTGTTAACAGAAAAGGTAAAGACTTGTTTTTTTGGATTCAAAATGCTGGTTTTTCTTTTTTTGCAGGCTCCGTAACGCTGTACTGCCCTTGCAACGAAGCCGTGCTGGGGATTACGCCTATAGCCTCACTGGTGGCGCTGGACGCCTGCGCAGAAGCCGCTGGTGTAGGGGCTTCGAGGCTTCCCCGAAATGTAGCTTTCTTTTGGGTCGCCGGGGATCGGGACTAGAGGCTCTTTTTGGGAAATAGCAATGAAGCTTCACTGCCTTTCACTGGAGCGTGGATGGCTTCGCCGGACGCATAGCGAACTCGGCCTAGACAAAAAATGGAGTGCGGTGTGTGGCACCACCACTGTGCAGTACAGAGTCGATCACACTTGTGTAGAGCGCTCGAGTGGTGGCCCTCGTTGGAAATAAAGCGATATTTTGAAGAAGGTATTGGCTTTCACTGTTAATAATTGCGTTGGAGAGCAGCCTAATAGACATGCGAACCGCGCAGGCACCAGTGCCTTATCCCCAGCAAAACAACTGTGATCAGATTTAATTTGCTCCACAGCACACCACTCAAGCGCTCTAGACAAGTGTGTCCGAATCTGGATATCGGTAGAAGTTGTTTTGGGAGTTAACTGAAACGCGTTGCTTAAAGAGAATGTGTTCTCAGTTAGGGAGGATTGTCTTTGTGCCTCTTAAAATGAGATGCCTTCCTTCTCTTTGCTCTCGTGATCTCTCTTTCATTCTTCGGGGTTGGAGAGTGCCCGGTGTATGCGGAGTGTTCCCCTTCGCAGTTGGCGCATTGAGAAGCAGCATTGCAGTGGACGCGGGCACTAAACGTGCGCTAAATATGCCAATCCAGCAAATAAAAATAAAAATTGTTTTTTGAGAAATCTAAATGGCGCGATAACTCTCCTACTTCTCGGTGTACACCTTAAGCGCGCTTTGAGAAAAGGCAGAAAGGAGGGAGTGAAAGAAGAGGGAAAAAAGGTGCCACAGTGGAGGGCTCCAAGAAAACTCCGTCCACCTGGGTATCCTTAGTGTGAACAGACATCTCACAGCATGCGGGTGCCTTTTGCGTTTTACCTCCATCGGAATGCGGCTGTCGCGGCCGTGATCGGAATGGGGTAATCCTGCTCCCCGACTCATGTCAATGTAGGGAGGTGGCGACCTCGCGGGTGAAGTGGACGGAGTCGGCAAGAGAAGTAGGGGTGCGGTACCTAGTCACGATGATGCCAAGAACTTTAAGTAGGCAAAAGACGTGATTAAAAAACGTCAAAATATGCTAACCTCTAGTCCGATAGATAGGATAGAGCTACCATAACTTGTTTTTTTGTTGTTTTAACGTCCCACACGGACTCAAGCTAATGAGAGACACCGTAGTAGATGCATGCGAATAATTTCGACCACCTGGAATTCTCTATGTATATCGCACAGCACACAGGCCTCCATCGTTTCGCCTCTATCGAAATGCGACCACCACGGCCGGCATCGAACACTCATCTTTCGGGTAGCAGCCCAGCATCATAACTACCGAGCCGCAGCGGCGGCTCAGAACTGCCAGAACTCTGAAAGCTAATAAATAAGCACAAGATAAACGAAGTAAGGAAGTATAATATAGAGTTGATCAAGTAGTCGTCTAAAGAATGGCGGTAGCTTGAAGCAGTCAAGAGGAAATTATTCAATGCCAAATATCTGATGTACACCCAGGAGACCAGGAGGTCATTGTTATCAGACAGTATGCATTAGATTGCTAAAAATAATCGAAGAATTGTACAAAGTATCCCGGGTCGACGAAATAATCAGGACGCTAATAATGAACACAGTTGTGTGGAGGAATCGGACGTCTCGTCGGTAACGAATGACTGCTGCTACTGCTGCTGCTGACAGGAAGAGAGAAAAGCAAAGTGCACGGGCCTGCCTACTGGCTCAAGCCGAGCCACGCTCGCTGCCGCGTGCTGAAAGTAGGAGAGTTATAGGATAGGAGAGCCAGGATAGAAAGAAAAGGCACCACTGATATGCCCCAGGCCGATTCCGGAGGCAGTGTAATACCGGGTCGACCCGTGCCAGAGTGCTTCAAGCGAATGAGGAAGTAAAGAAACTCTTACATGCAATGCAAAGCTGGAAGGCTACAGGTGCGGAAGAGGCTATAGCAGATTTGCTGTAGGATGATAACATTATGCTGGACAAATTTGCCATCCCATATGCACCTTGCCATAGACGCCGAGTTATCAATCTGCCGGGGCGGGGGGGGGGGGTTAGGAGCCGAGAAATCAACACCCCCCCCCCTCCCGCGAATGCCCCTGGGCAAAAAACAGGCGGAGTGACTTAATGGGAATATCAGTTTTTTGTCTTTAGTCGAGCGAATGCGAATATGGCAAAAACAATGACACCATGGTTATTAAAATCCCTATTAAACAAATGAAAAAAAGAGTGAAATATACGTGAAGTCTTAGTAAACATTCATTACGTCCTTAGCCGAAGTGAGAGAAAGCACTGGGAAACACAAACGCTTATGCAGCAAGCCAAAAATTAAAATATTAGAAACTCATTACAATCTCAAAAATCCACTGAGTAATGCAAAACATTTTCGCAATAAGTTAGGAATGCAAAAACTAAAACAAATATTAAACTTTTTGTGTCGTAGAAACACTCGGCAGTACAAACATTTCCACAGTAAGCCTCCACTTAAAAATTTATAGAAAGATTATAAACTCTTCACATTCCAGAAATGTAAACGAAGACGAACAGGAGTCCAAGACCAAGGGTTTAATGATGAAGAGGGAACACTGAGAATTACGTGATGATTTTATGGCGGATATTGAGCTAAGGGGCTGTTACAGCTTGAAGAAAGCTGCTATATTTTACTGTGATGAAGTTCACTGTCCTCATTTTTGTACAAAGGCTTCCGCACAATCAATTATGTGTTTCTTCGCGCAGCTGATCGACTAAAACCGTCTGCGATGTCACTGATATTTATTTTGCGGGCTCCCGTTGCCAGTCGGATCTCTTGAAGGTGAACTCGTGCTAAAACTCTTAATGCTATCATTCTTCTCCTTTTAAGGCGAAAGCCATACTTTCCTCATGAGTCCGCAGGAAGTGTTCGTTCGCAGGAAGTGCCAGCCTTACCTGTCAATCAAATTGTCAAAAAATAGAACAAATAAAAAATGCAAAATAAAAGCAAAAAACTAAAACAACTGAAACTAAAATAAATATGAAAAAGAATTAAAAAAGTAATAAAGCAAGAACAACAGAAAAAAAGTACAACGCGTACTGCCATCGTGGAAAAAACCTGCGTTCTAGAAAGTTCCATGCCTTCGCATTCCTGCTCGTAAGCAGACTGGTGCCCTCAGAAATTTCTTTCTGGTGGGTGACAATGCTCTGTACCCGCGGAAATTTAAGGCACTCCTGTTTTTCCCTGATTCTTCTTCTGTGCATGATGGAAGGATGGATAGTGGGAGGGCACGGGCTTGTCTACTGGAGGGCTAGCCTCCGCGCCCACCGCCAGCGTGTCATAGAAGGAGGTGGGGGAGGGGAAGAAAGTTGAAAGGAGAGGGTAGGCGCGCAGACGCCATGGTCATGCCAGTTGGCATGTGCTGCCCCCTCAGGCCTAGAGTTGGCCAGAGAGGCCGGTGGCTTCGAGGAAGGAGAGGAGGTGCCGGAAGGCCTTGGCAGGATGGTGGACGCCGGGGAAGAGATGGTGTTCCACTGAGCAGCTGGGCAGGCCCAAGGAACGATAACCCGCCCCCATAATGGTCCTGGCGGGCACGAGGGCAGTGCACGCACATAGCAGATGCTGGGCTGTCTCCACTGGGTCATTTAAGAGTGTGCACCTAGGGGAGACGGTGAGACCAAGGCGAAAGAGGTCGGAGCCAGTGTTGGCGCAGCCCACCTTGAGTCTCAGGAGGAGGCTTCGCTCCTTGCAATCCAGACCAACAGATGGAAGTGGGTGTGGTGGTTGGCCATTAGCCACCCTGGGATCTGGGTGGTCCAAGAAAGAGGTGCCGATCCACTATACTCCTGGCCAGGTCCAAGGGGCAGAAGTCTTCGGAGACAGGAGTTCCGGGGGAGTGTGCCGCTTTGGCCAGGGAGTCAGCATCCTCGTTGCCCTGGACCCCGACATGGGCCAGCACCCAGGTCAGTCGGATGCGGGTTCCCCTGGAGCAAATTGCGTCAAGCCGCCAAGACAGCCTGCGGGCGATGGGGAGGCCCTTGAAGGGCCTCTGGAGGAGCTCTAGGGCTGCCCTGGAGTCAGTATAGATGGCTGCCTCCATGACACCAGGGCACTCGCCCAAGATGACAGCAGCCAAATGATTGGCGGCCAGCACGGCGGTTGTGGACGAGGCCACAGTTGGGAGTCTGGCCTGTCTGCTCACGAGGAGCGATTGGGCAGTGCAGGCTGCAGCCGCAGACAGGCAGGGTCCTGGTAGGACGGTTCCGTCCGTGAAGATAGGGACCGTGCCAGGAGGTTCGGCCTGGAGAACAGCAGCGACATCCTGCCGTAGGCCCGTAGCAGCAGTGTTCCGCCTCGTCCGGGAACCAGGAAGGGAGAGATGGGCCTCGTAAAGGTGTCCAGGTCCGGGCAAGGAGAGAGCGGAAAGGTCTCCGACTTGTCCGCCTACTAGGTCTTCGAACTCCTGGGCAACATTGCCCATTTTCGAGTTAGGCCTGTTGAGAAGGCGGTCCAAGAGGGGATGCCCATCAGGCGCGTTGTGAAGGCGCTCTATGTGGCGGAAGGAGGTGCGCCTGGAGAGGAGCTCCAAGGGCCATGAGCCTGCTTCAGCCAGGGTGGCAGCCACCGGAGAGCAGTGGGGGAGCCCCAGGCATAGGCGTATTGAAGCCGGCAGTTTGCGCTCAATTGCCAGATGTTGGGCCACAGTGTGTCACATATATTAAGGAGACTAAATTAAATTTAAAAGGAAAGAGGTGTGAAGAAGACGACGTGGATTAACAGAATAAAGAAGATGAAGAAGCAATCGGTGAGGTGGAAAGAGATGATTGGTGGAGAAGCATTCGGTGCGGTGGAGAGAGATGATTTGTGGAGAAGAGAAGACGAAGACGACGACAAGGCTTACGTGGACTAACGCCAAGGCTAAAAAGGGCGAGTGAGAGCGAGGTAAGGGGGAACAGAAGAGAAGCGGAGGCTCCGGCGAGTCAGGGACCCATCGGCTGGAAGAGAGCGACGCCGGCTACTGCTCCTGTGAGCTCGCGTTCTACGGCTTCGCATCATGGACAACCTGCCGTGCCTGAGCCCGTTCCGGGGAGTCAACGGAGGACGCTACCACCTGCTACGGCCAGAGGTGTCTCCAGTGCTGTTACCACCCATCCGGGTGGTGCCCCCAACGCCAACAACACCGGCGTCACCTCCACGGGTGCTTGGACCGGGAGTTTGTACGCCGCAGCCAGCGACGCCGCCATCGACGCCAGCCCAAGCACGGCGAACGCCCCCTCGACGCCGGCTACGGGATCCATACAATGCCACAGCCGCACCGAACCAACCGTGAGCACGAACGCCGACCACGAATAGTAGAACGCTAGTAGTAGACGCTGGTAGCAGTGTTCCCTGGTCATGTGTATTTATAGTCTTTGTGTTTTGTGTTAGTTTTGTTAGTTTTGTGTTCTAGTCTGGGTGTCATGTAGGGTGTATTAAATGTGCGTTTGTGTGAGTACACCTGTCGCCTAGTCTATTCTTTCGGTCCGAGAGTTCTCCGGGGAGATCCGTGACAAAGATAAGTAGGGCCCTCTCTCTCAAGAGTTTTTCCGTGAAAAACTGCTCACGTCATCCTCATCTTCAAGCCATCCAGCCAACCGACTATTTTCTGTGGCGATTCTGGACCCAGCACACACCAAACGCACACCGCTAACACAGAACACTAAATTGCGTTTTCAGAACACTAACACACCACTGCCGCTGTTCGTACAGAGTCCTTAATAAACATGTTGATTCCCACAACACACTCCCTTGTATAATCACATAACAACAACAACAGCATCAACCACAACAAGATACATGCCAGAGATCCATTTGCACAGAAACAACAACAAGATACATCCCAGATATACCTTGAGATGTTCAGTTAGCTCTATCTGTATACAAGTCTAATTTGTAACATATGCCCTCCGTTTCGCCTAGCCTATCCGAAAACATCTACCCCTTTGCTTTGGAGTAGGGTCTTTATCTGTGATCTACGGTCTTCATTCAAATTGGGGTTTATTAGCACCTTATCACATCCTACACTTTTATTCCCACTACCCGTGGGCACCTCGGCAAAGTCATTTGTCTCTCCGCTACTACCGAGCGTGCAACGTTGGATGCGCACTGTACGGGAACTCTTTCTTTGTAATTTTTCAACATATTTGTGTGGAAATCCTTCTTGGTGTTAGTTATCAATAACGCATAATCCATGACATTTTTCATCTGCGTCACAAGGTAAGGGCCCTTCCACTGTATCAGTAACTTATGATACGAGGGTAGCAGGATGAGAACCTTGTCGCCCGGAATCAAATTCCTGTGAGAGGCTTTCTTTTCATAGTAGCCGTTATAGCGTTCGCGCGCCCTTTCCCGGACTTGATGTGCAAGCCTGCATGTTTCTTCCAACTTGTCCTCTAACTCAAGAACGTAAGTGTACGTTGTCTTGAGATCCGATGCAATCTCTTTATTAGCCCACAGCTCCTTGAGTATTGTAAGTGGACCTCTAACGGTTCTCCCATACAACATCTCGAAGGGCGAGAAACTAAGACTCGTTTGTGGTACATCGCGGTAAGTGAACAAAAGAGCTGGGAGATATCTATCCCAATCAGTAGGTCTCTTCTGGCACATTCTCTTGATCATATTTTTGAGGGCGCCGTTGAACCGTTCGACAAGCCCATTACACATGGGATGGTAACGCGTCATCAGTCACTGCCTTACTGACAAAAGCCTGTCGACCTCCTTCATTAGTTCCGATGAAAAGTTCGAGCCCCGTTCACTAAAAACTTCCCTCGGGAACCCATAAAGCGAAACCATTTCCACAAGACCCTCCGCTACTTTGGTACTGTCAATTCTCAGTGGAATAGCGTCAGGATAACGAGTGGCCACGACAACCAGAGTAAGCACATATCTATTGTGTTTGGCGAATACTGGAGTGATTGGCCCCACAATGTCAATAGCCACTCGCTGAAACGGTAGGTCGATGGCTGGCATCTTGCACAGAGGTCGGGACCAACTCTTCCTTTCGGAACTGTGCGCTGGCACACGTCACATGAGCGAACAGAGCGCTTAACTTCACTCTGAACATCAGGCCAAAAAAACTCCTCGGGGACCCTAGACACCGTTTTTTGAACACTCTGGTGTCCGGCCATAATGGCGTCATGTACTAAGCGTAGCACGGTCTCTCGAATAGGTCTCGGTAACACGAGCTGTTGAACCCGCCTTCCCGAACTAAATATGCATTCCCTGTGTAGAAGCCGATTTACCAATTGATATTCGAATGACGTATGACTCTTCTATCTTTTCACTTTTTCTGCGACTCTTTCGAAGCAGGCCTTCAAGCTCGGGTCTTCGTTTTGAATAATTGCAATTACCCCTGGTGTTACGCTCAGACACACCGTAACAGGAGTAGAGAGCGGATGCTGCGTTGCTCGGGCTGTCGCTTGAGCTCCTGTCTCCACTGCCGACGAGAAACTGACTGCACCCGTCTGAGCTGTCGCGGGCCTTTCCTCCTTTGGATGTTCTTCAACGTCGAGCATCCTCCACTCGGGATCGGGGTCTTCGACACTTCTCCCACCCGCAATGTTTCCCACGATGAGCTCGTAGGTGAGGTGGTCTACGCATTTTGCCACTACCTGCCCAGTATAAAATGGCGTGGACACTAGAATCCTGGCTGCACGAAGGTACCTTACTGCCCTGTCTACAAGAGTGACTGCCGGCGCTTCCCCTGTAATATCCTCGTCCTTTCCCAGGCTTCTCTGAACCAAAACTGCGTTGGTTCCGCTGTCTTTAAGCTCCAATATAGGACGCTCCCCTATTTGCCCAACCACGACCAACCAGCATTGCTGCTTTCGACTTGGGTGTTCCACTCACTGCCTCATTTTCCAGCGGCGTTTTCTCTCCTCTCAGCTGTGGAACTTCGGGTGGCGCGACAAGTTCTACCCTAGAGTCGACCAGGCATGCAGCTCGGTCCTGCGTTCTGTATCGGCACTCATTCAGAGTATGACCCCTCCTCTTACAACCTTGACACACAACCTGTGTTTTTTGGGCAGCGCTTCTAGTCCGACAGTCAACTACACGAAATCCCTCCATGCCGCAGAGAAAACACCTTACTGGCGCCTTAGATGCACCGCCATATGCTCTTGGTTTTGCTGCACCTGTCTCTTGAATTTTTTGGGTTTCCTCTTTTGCCTTACTCAAATTTCTTCGCCATTAAGCCTCAAGGAATTGGTCTGCAGTGTCAGCGAACTCTTCTAATGAACCCGACTTTCTTTCTTTCAGGAATAGCGCTAGCTTTGAGCTGCAGCATGCTAAAAATTGCTCTGTGACCAGCTTGTCACGCACCCTTTCGAAACTCTTCTCTGTGTTTGACATATCAATCCACCTATCAAAATAGTTGGTCAGCCTGCAGGAAAACTGCTTAGTGGTTTCCGAATCCTCAGATTTCGCCGTGCGAAATTTCTCACGAAAATCCTCTGCCGTAAGCCTGAATCTTTGTAGGAGCGCCTTTTTGACTTTCTCGTAGTCCATGGAATCAGCAGCAGGCATCCTTCCAAACACATTCAGTGCCTCTCCGTCTGAATACATGCTTAATGCTGTGGCCCATTAACTGCGCTCCCTGCCTTGTCCTAAAGCTCTCCGCTCAAATCTTTGCAGATATGCGTCCAGATCATCTCTTTTGTCATACAAGGGAGCCATCAGCTTCCTTGGACAAACTCTGCCGGTCTAGGAGATTCTGTACCTGCTAAGGAACGCTGATCATTGTTCGTGATCTCCTCATATCCTCCCGCGACATGATCCTGTTTCCAAAAAATAAAGTACTTCTCCCTTTCTATTCTTCTTTTCTCCTGTTCTTCTGCCTCGCGAGCTCTTTTCTATTCTCGCTCTTCTGCCTCGCGACCTCTTTTCTCTTCTCGCTCTTCTCCCTCGCGAGCGTCTGCGCGTGCTTGCGCCCTTTCCTCTCTCTGCCTCTTTCCCTCCTCCTCGTAGAGATGCATCGCCTCTTCCTTGCTTAACCCTAGCTTGAGCGCCAGTTCTAACGTTCTTGACAAATCCATACTTTCTGCCGTCGAGAGATCGGAAAGTTCCGAGACAAAGCAAAAAGAAAAAGGAAATGGATCCTGGCACAGGCTCGCCACTTATCTTTGTCACGGATCTCCCCGGAGAACACTCGGACCGAAAGAATAGAGTAGGCGACAGGTGTACCCACACAAACGCACATTTAATACACCCTACGTGACACACACACTATAACACAAAACTAACACAAAACACAAAGACTATAAATACACACGACCCGAGAACACTGCTACCAGAGTCGACTACTAGCGTTCTACTGTTAGTGGTCGGCGTTCGTGCTCACGGTTGGTTCGGTGCGGTTGCGGCGTTGTATGGATCCCGTAGCCGGCTTCGAGGCGGCATCCGCCGTGCTTGGGCTGGCGTCGCTGGCTGCGTCGTACAAACTCCCGGTCCAAGCGCCCGTGGAGGTGATGCCGGTGTTGTTGGCGTTGGGGGCACCACCCGGATGGGTGGCAACAGCGCTGGAGACACCTATGGCCGCAGCAGGTTGTAGCGTCCTCCGCTGACTCCCCGGAACGGGCTCAGGCACGGCAGAAAGTCCATGATGCGAAGGCGTAGAACGCGAGCTCACCGGAGCAGTAGCCGGCGTCGGTCTCTTCCAGCCGATGTATCCCTGACCCGCCGGAGCCTCCGCTTCTCTGCTGTTCCCCCCGTGCCTTGCTCTCCCTTGCCCTTTTTTACCCTTGGCATTAGTCGACATAAGCCTTGTCTTCTTCTTCTCTCCTCCATAAATCATCTCTCTCCACTTCACCGAATTCTTCTTCATCTTTATTCTTCGGTTTATCCACGTCGTGTTCTTCACACCTCTCTCGTTTAAAATTTAATTAAGGCTCCTTATTATATGTGACACAGTGAGCCGGACAAGAGGTAGAGGTTGAGTGAACTGCAGTATGACCATGCCTTGGTAGAGCTGGAGTCCCAGCTTGGGGCTGATGCCATTCCCTTTGGCTAAGAGAGACCTTATGGCCCCCTGGTCTCTGGAGGACTGGGCAAAGAAGTGATGCGCTGCCGGGCTCCATGTGACTCGGGCGTCGATGAGACCGAGGTATTGCACCTCACAGCTCCAGGTGAGGTCACGGCCACCAACGTGGAGGAAAGTACGGCAAGGGCGGGCACCGACCCTGGTGTTAAGGAGCATCGCCTTGGTTTTGGTGGGAGAGATAAGGCCAGCACGCTCCAGGAAGGTGTCGACAGTATTGATGGTCCGCTGGATGTTCTTGATAGTGTGGACCCTGCGTCTGTGGTGCCCACGACACCAGATGGCTATGCCATCGCGTAGATTGCCGCGTCGATGGGTAGCCGGAGGTCCTTAGGCACGAAGCCGGGCAGAAGAGCCAAAGCAGCGTCACAATAGGAGGGGGACCAGGACACTCCCCTGAGGAACACCATGCCAGATGCGCCGCAGTGAGCTGGTGACACAGCCCTGGCGGTCAGTCAGGAACCCCTGGACATACTAGAAGAGGTTGCTGGAGATGCCCATGATGTTGAGGGCCTCCAGTATGGCCTCGTGCCGGATGTTGTCAAAGGCGCCTCGTATGTCAAGGAGAGCCAGGCGCACTATGTGGCGGTTGTGTTTTGCGTCCTCCAGGGTCGATACCAGGTCTGCATCCGGTAGGAGGTCTGCAGGTCTGCATCCGGTAGACTATCCGGTAGGAGGTGATGGGCGATGGCGACTTGCCTGATTTCAGGACAGGAATGACCAGGGCTGTTCTCCATCTATCGGAGAGGATCACTGTCCGCCACACCTCGTTGAAACAGGACAGCAGGTTGGCCAGGTGGTCCTCGCCGAGGTTACAGCAGCCTCTGATATGTGATGCCATCTATACCCGGGGCTGTGTGGCGCCTGGAACGGCTGAGTACTGCAGAGAACTCCCGGATGGTGAAGGAAGCAGAACAAGTGGTGGTTATGTCTGCTGCCCGAGATTTTGGCCCTTGGTGTGGGCCAGGTAGAGCAGGAGCCTGGGTTGGCGGCCGGAAGTCCCCGCAGGGGAAAAAGGCATCAGCCAGCCGATCTACCAGTTCCTGGCAAGTGATAGCCAGGGAGACAACAATCACCAGGTGGGGTTTCAGCTGGGCCCGAGGAGCAAGGAGAGAGCATAAGAGCCGCCAAGCCCTGGCTGGACTGCGGGCAGTCACGAGGGAGGCACAGATGCCATTCCAAGACTCGTTGCGACGCCTGTTGTGTTGGCGTCTGCAGGCGGCATCAAGACGGTTATCGCAGTCCAGTCCTCGGTTCTCTCTGTACGGAGGGCCCTTCTCTCTGCCTGCCGTCGTTGGGCCCTTATGTAGAGGAGCTTGAGGTCAGGAATAGGCTGGACAGGGGGGACCTCACAGCTGATGATGGCTGCTACCGCACACTTGCCACATGGGCCATGACGTCTCCCTGGAGTGGGAAGCCGCCGAGCAGGTCTCGGAAACGGTCCCAGTGGACCACTTTGTAGATCAAATAATCAATTTATTCAAAGATTCTGAGATGCTTAGGGGCACGGACAAAAAGCCAAAGGTGGCTTGACGAGGTCCGTGCCCCTTACAAGGCATACAGTGGAATACGCGGAATGTAGACACATCGTTGAGTTACAATACTCAGGTCTATACACGAGTGGACACCACCTCTCATTATTTCATTATTTCACAGCCCATTTTTCACAGCACATTATCAGTCGTTGGCACTAATTTAAGCTTTTGTGCATAATACGAAGCATGTCCAGCTTTCTCAGGAAGAATGTAGAAACATTCTTTTATTTCGTCGTTTCCAGTCCACTATCTTTAATCTATACTGCAGGGCTTAAACAAGAGCACTCTCAGTGGTACCTTGTTCACTCTGTCGGTAGAACGCCCGTTTCTCGAAGGATATTTCTATAGAAGCGCTTTGAAGTCACTGGTGTCACCAGCGCAATTCTCAGCGTTATTTCATTTTTTGTGACGGTAGTGTAATTTATCAGTTGCACCGCCACAGCTACCATTCACATCAACTCCTTAATTCAAGACTGAGGTTACCTGACACCTTTTCTAGGTTATAATATTGATTTATTTTTAAATTCCTCCCTATCTGAGGCCTCATTACCACTAGCTTGCGGCAATGAGGCCTAACCTAGTGGGCAGTCACGTACAATGCCTGCTGATATGTGCTTTACTCCATATTAATGCGTAGGAGATGCAGCGATGGCGTGGCAGGATTTGGCAGCCCTGGTGTAGTAGTTGGTCACAACCATCTGTGAACAGACCAAGTAACCCTTGGCCTTCAGTCCCCAGCGGCTGCAGAGCAACAGACCCATACGGCGGTCAGACCTGTGACGCACCGGAAGATACTAAGAATTCCTGGGTACGGACACACCGCCATTGGAAACTGAACCTGGCAACGTTTAACGCTTGAACCTTATCCAGTGAAGCTAGCATAGCAGTGCTGTTTAAGGGACTATTGGGCAATAAATGGAATGTCAAAGGACTTATTGAGGTTAGGATGACAGATGAGGCGCATACAAAACTAAGGGGCAGGGGCGTAGCCAGGGAGGGGGGAGGGGGCTTAGGGTGCTCCAGCCTCCCCCCCCCCCCGAATTTGTTTCGAACTGTCACGCCCCACTGACCAAAACAGCCACCAGCGTGGGAAGTTATTCTGTATTTTGCCATATACAGTGTCTTTTTCAGACTAGAAAAGGCATTTTGGCGCGAACATTGCTAAGTCGGGTTAGATTTCGTGGCAACTACCATGCACCTGGAGTCATTTAACGCAAGAGGCCCCATCCTAGCGCAAACTTTCAAAGGCCTATTGATGGCTCGCTGCTGCGACGAAAATTCCGGTTCAATTGCTCGCAATACATGACCGGTGAGAGCTGCTGCTGCGCAGTACACTGGAACGAAGGACAGCGTAATTGAGATTTTTCCCTGGCCGTTGCATATATACAAAAATGTAAATATTCTTAAAAGACAAACATTCATTAAAATATTTGTTCCCTACTTGAAAATTTCATGGCCTTTACGTTTTTCATATCAGCGGCATGCACTTATTCGCTGGTTCCGAACCGATAGTGTTCTAGACATCGTGTCATAATTTCTTTACTTAATAAATACGCAAAAAACATAGAGGCATTGGTATCAATTATGTCTGCCACGAGTGAACGATAGGGGGATAGTTGTTGTGACATGATCGCAAGACATAAAACTGAGCAGGGGACAAGACACATAAGAGATGCAAACAGGACGAGCTCGACCTGTTTTATGTTTTGTAATCATGTCTGCCACGATATTTAAGACATGCGAATATATTATTTTATTTCAAAAATTACTCATTTCACCTGACTTGACAGTACGTAGCGGTATCGAATACACAATGGCATTGTCAATGGCAATGCAGTTATTATTGGTGCGTTTGATCCTTCCCCCAATTCAATGAGGAGACCGCGCTGCAACATGTACACCCCCCCCCCCCGAACAAAATTTCTGGCTACGCCACTTCGAAGGGGCGGGCATGTACTGTGCTATCGCAGATTAGCGGACTAGGTGTGGGATTCTTGATGAATCAGGATATAGTTGGCAACATAGAGCAGTTTTATATTATTAACGAGAGGGTGGCAGCTATCGTAATTAGGCCTCATAAACGATAAAGGCAGTAAGGTAAAAGGCAGTGCAGGTCTACGCTCCAACATTCATTCATAATGACCAGATCGTTGGAAGCTTCTATGAAGACGTGGAGTCGAAAATGAACAAAGTAAAATCCCAGTACATTGTACTGATCAGCGACTACAATGCAAAGGTGGGCAAGAAGCAGTCTAGAGACCAGGCGTTAGGCAGCTATGGCATGACCCAAGGAATAGAAAGAGGGAGTTATGAGTAGTAGAGTTCGCAGATAGAAATAATTTACGGATCACGAATATGTTCTTCCTGAAACGAAAGAACACGAAGTGGACGTGGAGGTGCCCCAATGGTAAGACTAAAAATTAAATCGACTTCGTACTATGCGCTCAACCTGATATCGATCAGGATGTGGACGTCCTCGAAGAGGTGCGTTGTAGTCACCTCAGAATAATAAGGTCTCGAATTATCTTAGACTTGAAGAGGGAACGGAAGAAGCTAGCGAAGTAGAAGTCCATTAAGGAGCTGGCAGTAAGAGGGAAAATATAGGAATTCAGGATATCGCTGCAGAACAGATATACTAACTGAACTAAGGAAGATGATCCTAATGTTCAAACAATGAACGTTAATCTCACTGCTATCGTTACGGAGCGCGCCGTAGAAGTAGGCGGTAGGGCGGTTCGACATTATACCGGCAAGCTATGTCAGGAGACGAAATATCTGATTAAGGAACCCCAAAGAATGAGGGAGTCCAACCCTACAGGCGGAATAGAACTAGCTGAGCTATCGAAGTTGATAAGCGCAAGTTAGCCGACATAAAAAAGTTTATTATGGAGAGAATCGAGCATGCTCTAAAAAACGGAGGTAGCCTAAAAGCGGCAAAGAGGAAACTAGGTAGAAACGAGATTTTCGCGTTAAGAAACAAAGATGGCGATGTCATTAGAAATATATATATAAGATAGTTAAAGTAAGAGAAGAGTTCTACATACATGTATACAGTAGCTAACGTAATCACAACGTTAAGGAAAGGGGCAGTAGCGGACAGTAATGGAACCTCTCTCCGTTAATGAAAGAGCTAGTAAAGAAAGCCTTGGCAGCAATGCAAATGGGGAAAGCAGCTGTGAGGATCAAGTAACAACAGGTTTCTTGAAGTACGTGACGGAGATTGCGCTAGAGAAACTAGCCGCCCTGTATACGCAATGCCTTACGACCTCGAGCCTACCAGAAGTTTGAAAGAGCGCTAATATTATCTTTACTCAGAAAGAAAACGTCAAGGACTTCAAAAAATAATTTCAGACCGATAAGCTTGCTGTTTGTTGCCTTCAAGGTATTTAGTAAAGTTGTCACAAATAGAACCGGGACAACCTTAGACTTCAATCAACCAAATGATCAGCGAGGCTTTCGTAAAGGGTACTTGGCCATAGATCATATTCACACTATAAGAAATGGCAGAATACAACCAAACCCCATATAGTGTTCATTATTACGAGAAAGTATTTGACTTGGTGTAAACCTCAGCAGACATGCAGGAATTGCGGAATCAGGATGTAGAAACCCCTTATGTGAAAATACTGGAAGATATCTATGGCAGCTACACAACTACCACAGTCCTCCATGAAGTCCATGAAGTCAAAACAAAATTCCAATAAGGAAGGGCATCAGGCAGAGAGACACAATCTTGCCAATGATATCCACCGCCTCTTTACAGGAGGTAATCCGAGGCCTCAATTGGGGACAGTTTGGAATAAGAGTTAATGAAGAATGCCAAAATAATCTACGATTCGCTGATGACATTGCCTTGCTGAGTCACTCAGACGATGAACTGAAAAGCATGATTAACGAGCTAGACAGGTAGAGCGGAACGGAACGGTGGTGATAAAAATTAAACATGCAGAAAACCAAAGTAATCTCCAACAGTCTTGAAAGGCAACGGCAATTTACAACTGGTAGCGAGTTACAGGAAGTGGTGAAAGAATACGAGCATTACATGCCCTACACTGTCCGTTTCTTACTCTTGAGTACGACTTGGATTTAAGTATCCCGCGTTTGTTCCTTCACCCACTCTGCCCACTTCCGGTCTGTTAAGGGTGAACCTATCATTTTTATTTCCATAGCTCGCTGTGCTGTCCTTAACTTAAGCTGAAACCTTTTCGTTAGCCATCACGTTTCTGCCCTATAGTTGAGTACAGGTAAGATACTGCTGTTGAATACATTTCTCTTGAGGGATACTGGTAAACTGTTACTCATAATCTGAGAAAATCTGCCAAGTGCGCTCCACCCCATTCTTATCCATCTAGTTATTCCACTCTCATGGTCCGGATCTGCCTAAGTAGGCTTTTTTAGGGCAGATCCGGATCATGAGAGTGGAATAACTAGACGGATAAGAATGGAGTAAAGTGAATTTGGCAGATTTTCTCAGATTATGAATAACAGTTCACCAGTATTCCTCAAGAGAAGTGTATACAACAGCTGTATCTTCCCTGTACTAACATATGGGGCAGAAACGTGAAGACTAACGAAAAGGGTTAAGCTTAAGTTAAGGAAAACACAGCGAGCTATGGAAATAAAAATGATACGTGTAAGATTAAAAGACCGGAAGTGGTCAGAGTGGGTGAAGGAACAAACGCGGGTTAATGAAATTCAAGTTGTACTCCAGAGGAAGGAATGGGCAGGGCAGGACATGTAATGCGAAGGCAAGATAACAGCTCGTCCTTAAGGGCGATAAAGTGGATTAAAAAAAGGCAAATGTAGCAATGGACGTCGGAAAGGTAGGTGGGTGGATGAGATAAAGTTTGCGTGAGTACGGTGGCTGCAGATGGCAAAGGACAGAGTGAATTGGAGAGACATGGGAGAGGCCTTTGCATTTCAGTGGGAGTAGTCAGGATGGTGATCATGATGTTTTTATAATCATGATGTTCTTCTGATCATGATGTTCTTCTTACGCAGATGTAGTTCTTCAGTCGATTTCTTCAAAACATTACGAAAGTAGACATGCTGTTCCTTGACCCGATCGCTCAATCTCTGGCTTCGGGCACAGCCACCGAAAAATTCAGGGGGGCACTTTGTTGACCTGAAGTGCGGTGAGGCGAAAGCCTTTAGCACGGTGTTGCTGCATGTGTCACTGATGTGTGGATAAGATGTTAAGTACTTGCGTTTGCCCGTATTCTGAGACTCCATGGAAGACAGCGCTAGGAGGGATGTTGCGCGGCACCCGACTCGGTCGACAGCTGCGAGGCGTCTTGCGCGTGCGCGGTGCGCGCGCCGGTGGCATCACCTCGCGCATGCACAGAGAACTACCAATGGCGGAAGAGCGTAACGGACGAACGGACGGATAGAGTCGTGGCCGCGATTATGAGCCAGTAAAGGCTTTCGCCTTAAAAATTTTCGGAGGTGGAGTGGGCAGGGCACGAGCCCTCCGACCTTCCTGCAGTCGGCGTCGATGTACAGTACCTCACGACCTTGACCTTGCAAGAATCTAAGAATAGTTCGTAAGGTTGGTTGATTATGTTACAAGCTCGAATATGTAGCTTGTTCTTTCATGCCACGTTTTATTGAATGATGTTGTCGTTTTTGTTGTGTACCTTGTCTTTGCTTTATTTGTTCCCTGAATTTATTTTTTTATGGGTTGTATTTCAACCCTGCTAAGATCCATTTTGTGAGCTAGTGTATCTCGGACTAAGAAGGGTATTTCCAGAACTTGAAAGCCGGTCAGGATACTGTCTATTGTTTACAATGTATTTACTAAGGTCGTATTTTATAGGATTGGATTAATCTTAGACTTAGTCAAGTAAAAGTTCAGAAATGTGCAGAACATTGCAAACATCTATACACAGCAGTCCTAGATTGCGAGAAAGCATTTTGCACAGTGGAAATGTCAGCAGGCATGAAGAGATTGCAGAGCCAGAGTGTAGAAGAGTCATACGTAAAAATACGTACTGTACGATTTCTATAATGCCAGGACGGCCACCACAGTCCTAAAGAAAGGGGTAAAATCCTAATCAGGAAGGGTGTCAGGCAGGGAGAAAGTATCTTTCCAACGCTGATGTTCACAAGAGGTATTCAGAGATCTTGATTAAGAAGAGTTGCGGATAAAAGCTTATGGAGAATACCTTAGCAAGATACAATTTGCTTATGGCATTGCATTGCACAGTAAATTAAGGGCCGATTTTCCAAGCAAGATCGAGGGCATAGAAAGAGAAGACACATCGGTGGGCCTAAAAGTTAGAAGAAATCGAAAGTATAAGTCAAGTGTTTGAAGGGTAAGACTGTTTATGACTGCCAGCGAGGTATTGGAACGGCTAAGGGAATGCATAGGCTTACGACAAGTAGCGTACACAGATGCGGACTCATGCACGAAATAGCAAGGAGAATAAATGTTTAGTTTGTCTTGCTTTTTCTTTAAGGTGGTAACACATGTGAAAACTATTAAATCCCTACTGTGAATTTAGTACGGTTTAACGGCATCTTAAAACACAACTGTTATATACATATGTCCCTAGGTTTTCAGGTAAAACTCGGTTTTCAAAAATATCGCCGAAATTTTACCCCCCTAATTCTATTAAAAAAACCGTAAAACGAATATATTCACAGCAAAATATAAAAGTACAGCAATGCTTTTGTCTCATGGCTCTGTTTTATGCATGTAAGATTGTGCTGAGAGATATCTCGTGTAGTTGTAAAGAATATGTTCAGTTGTCTTGCCTCGAAGTTATCTTAATAATTGTAAAGAATAATTATAAAGGCGATCTGAACCATATACAAAATTCACATAATCTCCTCCCGCACGCTGCTAACTTGCAGGGTTGCTATAGCGAAACTGAGTTTCTCCGCCGGTGCTCAAAGTTATTGCCGTCACAAGCGGCAGTAGCTTGCTGTCATGCGCACAGAATCTTCATTTTCCTGGCACAAAGAGGCTTTTGTGGCCCATTCTGGAGACCCCCAACCTCAAAGCACAATTGCATGTTTGCGAACCTTAGACCTAAATTTCAGTAAGGCTGTTTTGCTTGGCCAGAGCAAAGCGAACGTTTCGCCCATGCATTTGGTAATTCTTATCCCAAGAAAAATTACCTTATAATTACAGGAATATTCTCACCAGCATTAGTTAGACCTACAGAAATTGCATGAGGTAGCAAACACATGTATGCGTTTACTTATTAAAGAGTCCGTAAAGCAAATATAAGCTTGCAAAGTATGGTTTGACATTCTTCCGTTGAGTAACTAAAATACAACGACGTGTAGTCAGTGCGGAGTATTCTCGTGGCTGTTAACCCGATCGAAAAACAGAACAAATTATTTCTGTCAACAGACTTTCCTGTTGTGTTTTGGGACCTGACGACTGAAATTGTCGTCGGGATAACAGGATTTTCTGCAGTATTGTGTGGTCCCCTGTCGTAACCATAGAGCCTGTTCTGTTGCGACAACATAGAGCTTCACCATACTGCAGAAAAAGCTGTCGTACAGAACGATAGAAATTTTGTCGTATTTTATTTTTATTTTTTATTTATTTGTCAATACTGCCAATCCCTGTTTCTGGGATTTTTACAGGAGTGGGTTCTGGTCGTAGGCAAACTGTCTACCAGTCATAAGCACTATTTTCCAGTATGCAAAAAGTACAGTGAAGATTATGGGGACAATAAGAATAGGCATTGGAAAAAAGCAAAAACAAAGATAACCCATAAGTAATCATCACCTTTTCCTTACTTACATGATCATGAGAAGTACAAGTAAATTCATGGAATATACAAATGCATGAAAATACAAATGCATGGAAAAGCAAATACACGGAAAACACCGCAAATGTTAGAAAAAGGAAATAAAAATCACAGTTTCTTTCCTGACAATACACTTTTGCCAGCTAGCGCCAAAAATTTCTCAGTACTTGGTTGTATAATCACTGATTCATCAACGCAGTTCCACTCGCGCACTGCTCGCGGAAAAAAGGAGAACATAAAGGTATTATTTGCACAGAAATATTCTTGTATGGTAAGTTCATTTTTGTGACGCGTTTCTCTGGAAGTGTTCAGAGTAACGTATTTAGCAGGATCAACTTTAAGTTTGTTATGTAAAATCATGTACAGAAACTTCAGCCGGTGAAGCGTCGCACAACAAGCTAGCGTGTCAAGCCCAGTCTCAGATACCATCAGCGTCGGAGAATCGGTGCACCTATATCTGTTGCAGATAAAGCGCGCACTTTTTCGCTGGACAGCCTCAATCGTAGTTATGTTAGCTTGCGTGTACGGGAACCAAGCGACATTTGCGTATTCTAGTATTGGGCGAATGATAGCAGTATACGCCAGAAGTTTGGCTTCTTTCGTAGAATACCGCAGGGCTCTTTTTAAAAACATGAGCTTACGCATCGCTTTGCCTGTTACATGATCTATATGAGCTGTCCACCCCAGATTGGCTGATATAATGATGCCTAAGTATTTGTGCTCGGTGACTGTCTTGAGTGCAGTGCTACTATAGCCATAAGGGAAGCTAAGTTTGGATTTCTTTTTCGTTATACTCACTGAAACTGTTTTGTCTAAGTTAAGAGCCATTTGCCACTTCGAACACCATTCTGCTATCTTGCCAAAATCATTGTTTAAGCTTATTTGATCTTCTCTGCTTTTTATTTCTCTATATAGTACGCAATCATCTGCGAACAACCTCAGTTCCGCTTCTACCTGGTCAGCAATGTCGTTTATGAAGAGAAGGAAGAGAAGTGGGGCTAAAACAGAGCCCCGTGGAACATCGCAAAGGACCGGAACAGTATCTGAAGGGTGGTCGCCGAGTTGCACGAACTGGCGACGGTTGGTTAAATAATTGGCGATCCATTGGACTACTGACCCATCCCATAATATATAACTTAGCTTCTGTAGTAGTTTGGGGTGGCAGACTCGGTCGAAGGTTTTTGAGAAGTCTAGGAAGATGACATCTGTTTGCATTTGGTCGTTAATTGTTTTAGCGAAGTCATGTAAAGTCTCGACAAGTTGTGTAACAGTGGAAAGACCACGCCTGAAGCCATGTTGTTGGGGATGAAGAATGTTATTTGATTCAACGAACTCTGTTATTGATTTTAGGATAATGTGTTCTAAAACTTCACAGGAAGCGCACGTAAGAGAAATAGGCCTGTAATTTGACGGGTAAGTCTTATCACCTGATTTATGAACTGGTATTATTTTTGCAACTTTCCATTCCGCTGGGAAGCAGTGCTCGCATATGGACTTATTGAACACAAGGCATAAGTACTTACTCATGGGTTCGGCATAATGTTTCAAGAAGACATTTGGAATTTCGTCCGGACCGCTGCACTTTTTGTCATCTAGGTTTTATAACAGTGATAGTATTCCTTCTTTGTCATATTTTTCAACAGGGATATCTTTTAACTGAAACCATCTAGAAATAACAAAGCAGCGAAATATGGTCTGCACTGTGCAATGAATTTTAAAGTCGAGAACAAAATGAAGCAACACTTTTAATTGCTGCGCTTGTTTCGAGCAACTGAAGTTTTTGCATGAAGTTTTGAAAATTACAATGGCATCTTTTTTTTTGCAATAAACTAGCAGTGCATTTCAATTTTTCAGTTCTGAAAGATGCCAAGACTAAACAAAAATACCCCATTGTTGAAAATAGAAAAAAAGCACCTTGGATTACTAAGGAAAATTTTCAGCATCATATGCTGCCTCCATCTTCTATATTTTCCTGAAAGGGCCTCATAGGAACGCGCAGTTTTTGCTGTAAAATTTCAACTTCGAAGAAGTGTTTGCAGCTGATTGAAAAAGGAAAGTTTGCTTGAAGTTACTGAAAAAAGGTGGAAGTTATATGAAACTTCACGTTTTATGCAATATGGCTCCAAACATGCCATTTTGTCAAATAGCAAAAGGAATTTTCCCCACCTCTTCTGACATACGATTTTTTTTCCTTAAAGAAGAAAGCGCTTCTGGAGAACTGAGGGTCATTCCTCTGTGTGGGCACATTTGCCCAGCTGCTTCTAGTATTTAAAGCCTAAATACTACCTTCCGTTATGGTTCCTAGTTACCAATTTTACAAATCTGTGACAAATCTCAGATTTGAGCACTTTTCGCAGAATTATCTGCCAGCAGATTCGTTTTCGATTCTACCGCGACACCTCCCGAAGCCTTGATTGCTATTACCACGGCTTCCCTCCGTCGTCTGCTCAGAGGACAGAGAAAGGGAAGGCATGCGGCAAGGAGAGCAAAGCGTGAGAGAGGGAATGGCGCTGCCCATTGGTTGGTGGCAGGCGCCAGAGAGCCCTTGCGACATTGGTCTGCGATGGAGCGAGCACAGCACATTGGTAGGCATCACGAACCCGCGAGCTCGAGCTATATTCGTCTTTATCTTTGCAAGTGCAGTGTGGAGAGGAAGCCGATGTTCATTGGTCGGCGCCTTTGGCCTGCAAGCGCGACCGTCAATTTTTATCTCGGCCTGTGCTCTGTAGAGGACCAAGAACCATCCATTCATCAGCGCATCCGAGCGAGAACCTTTTAGTCTTTAGTTTCCGAGCGTGTTGTACCTTTCCAGCGCTTTGTTTGATGTTATCACTTGTGGCACTAGAAAATCTAAACCACTTAAGCAATTTTTAACCTCCATGAGTGAATTTCAGTGCCCAGGAGGTCTTAGAGACACCGCACCCTGCTGACAATCTAGTGTTTTAAGCTGTGTATTTCGATGTAGGCGTGATGTAGAAATGGAAGCTTCGAGTTCTGCGGACAGGCGTTTACTCGAAACGAAAACTCGCCGGTGACTCGATGCAGACCACAGAGCGTGAGCGCTTCAGTGGCCTAACGGCGCGTGACCTAACGGCAGCAGCTGGCCCTATAAAAACTATCTTTACGGCGTGCGTGAGATTGTGAACGGACGCGGCGAGAGATCCAGCAATACGTGCAGCCAGTGCAAGATAGTGTTAGATAATTATGGCGTGAATAATTCAATAAAAAGGCTCATAAATGCATCTAAGCTCTCGTCTGATGATTGCGGACCAAACAGAAAACCACACTTTCATTCCGTAAACATAGGTTTTAAGTGCACAATCAGAGGTCTAAGCGGGTCACCTCAGATGAGAGACGAGTGGCCGTTCTAGCGACATTAATTACGTCAGATTTGAAGAGAGAGATGAGTCGAACACTTCACCGCAATATCATTCATGACTCGTAACAAAGTCCCAGGCAATGACGTCATCCCGCTAATGGATTTTAAAGGAAACTTCGAAATTCGCGCCCTTTATTTTCTCCAACTCTTTTATTATGGTATGCAAGAAGGCATATATAGCTGTGTGTACTAAAAAATGGAGTGTTTACCCGGCGGTACAAAGGGAGATATAATAAATGTAAGGAAATTATCCGCCAATATGTGCTGCGGGCATCAACAATACACTTTTCGAAACAGCAAATAACATGCGCAGAAACCTGGATAATAACAGTATATGGCTCTTAGGATAGAATTCGGGTGTTAAGGCCGACACCTCAGCAGTCATGGAACTATCTCAAGCCATCTACACTTGTTTACAGACAATGAAACGGTAGAAGTTGCGTTTGTAACCTCCAAGATAACTTCTGGTACTGTAATACGTTGTACTTTACGAAAATAAACTAACGAATAAATTAAAGCACCAATGTGTTAGAAGTCGAATCATTGAATTTATTTGTGTGCCTCATGAAGAGAGATAAACCATATGAATGATTTAGACATATGCAACAGTACAAAGCTTTATTATTCGTCAGGGGCGGGGAAATGCATTTCTTTTATCTCGCAGTAGCTTTGATATATGCCCACGCAACTGGTAAACTTGTTCTTGTAGGCAGCTGTACTTTTAATTAGGCTAGCCCAGGTAATCAGATAACCAACTAATGCATCCAGGTCGAGGTGTTTTAAGTCGCAGGAAAAACACCTGGGCAGCAATTTTATTTCCGTGGTTCGTGGCGAGAGTGCTTGCTCAAAAAAGTTAACACTAACGGCAGCCATGAGTGAGTCCGAGCTTGCTTTCTGGCGCCGCTTTTATAGTGCTCTCTACAGCGGCAGTTGATTTACGACTACGGCGCAAGTGCAGCAAATCGACTTTGCCCCGTCCACTGTTTTTCTCATTCTCAACCCTAAGGGAACCACGTGCGCTAATTTCCTGCATCCAAACCCTGCGGCTTCATGGAAGCACAGGTCACCTGTCACCTGTCAAGACTATACATGTCGCCTTTTTTTTTTTGCTCAGAACAAAAATAATTGGCCTTCACCTGTGTAGTGAGAGTGCAAAACCAGCGGAATACAATGATAGAAACCTGTTTCTCATGTCAGAAACCAGACAATATGCAGACTGTAAACACAAATGCCAAACTTTCCTTTTTCCGCACCCAGCTCCCGCCATAAACGTGACGTCTCGGGAGCAACATACTGCATTAATGTGCCCGTGGTTTAAACAGGTGGTAAGCAAACTCATTGGTGTGATGTCGACCTAAAAGGTTGTAATTGCAGTTAGGATTCAGCAAACCCACGGACAGTCTGGCAGTTGCGAAATATATTTACACACACAATTATGTCTGCAGCCGCCGCGGTGGCTGAGTGGTTATGGCGCTCGGCTGCTGGCCCGAAAGACGCGGGTTCGATCCCGGCCGCGGCGGTCGAATTTCGATGGAGGCGAAATTCTAGAGGCCCGTGTACTGTGCGATGTCAGTGCACGTTAAAGAACCCCAGGTGGTCGAAATTTCCGGAGCCCTTCACTACGGCGTCTCTCATAGCCTGGGTTGCTTTGGGACGTTAAACCCCTATAAACCAAAGCAACCAAACAATTATGTCTGCGTATCACGGGTGCCAAGTCGGGATGCAACAGAACAGAGGCAATCAGGCACTACTCGAGGGAAGGATCACAATGCAGCGGGAATTTTCGGAAGATTACTACATTATTATTTCGCTATACGCACATGGCAGCCCACTTGCCGAAACGTGGCTTTACGAAGAAATCGGCAATAACGTAGTGCTAGTTTCTAAGAGTATATGTAAAAGAGACCGACGACCCGTGGCGGGTGCGTAGCTGCGATGTAAAGAACGACGTACAAGCGTGAGCAATAAACATGGGGCCTTTTAAACACACACTTAGAGAAGAAAATGCGATATCATTTGAAACTTTGCCGACCACCAAATATCTCAGAAGAACCGCCAACTTCTTGAAGTACGCACACCCCAGAAAATGGATTAAGGTGAATGAGTGGGTGATTAAGGTGGAATATTGGCGATTAATGGTGAATTAAGGTATGAGAGTGGGTCAGATGCGGCCCCTTATCACTTATCCCTTATCTGTCCAGTCCACTTTCTACCACCCCCTGCTACGCTTGCCTTCTCAAACCACTCCGTTCATCTTAACCACAACCTTTCCATTGCATCACATGTCCTGCGTAAGCCCGTTTATTCTTGATTTCGACAAGGTTTTATTAAATCGCATTTGTTTCCTGACCCATTTTTCTGTCTTCCTTTCTTTTAAAAGTTAACACCTATCATTTTCTTTTCCAAAGCTCGCTCGGTGCGTTGTCCACAACTTAGTTTCAAGTCTTTTCGTTGGCCTCCAAGTTTGTGCCTCAAAGGTAAAGGGTACTGGCGCAAAACATGCGTTGTATGCTCTCTTCTTTAGAGGCACTGATTAGGTCCTATCAATGACCTGAGATTGCCTACCAAATGCACTCCCCCATATTCTTATTTTCCTAATTATTTTACTCTTCTGGTACGGGTCATGAGTCACTACCTGCCATAATGAAATGTGCTCCCTGACAAATTTCAGTGCCCTCCTGGCTTCTGCAAAAAGTCGTGCCCTTCTGATACTATTAAACAGACTTTATATTTCTTCATAATAATTTTAGCACGCCATTCAGCTTTGCCTGTCCAAGTTCTTGATCATGCTTTGCAATTCATCCTCTCTCTTACTTGCAAGGCGATGTCATCAACCATTCGCAAAAAATTATTAGGTGTTCTCCATTTCCTTTCACCCCCAGCTCTCCCCACAATAATTCTCTGAATACTTTTTCCAAATACGCGTGAAGAAAATTGGAGAAATCGGGATTTTATGCCTTGCGCCGTCCGTCCGTCCGTCCGTCCGTCCGTCCCTCCGTCCATCCATCCATCCATCCATCCATCCATCCATCCATCCATCCATCCATCCATCCATCCATCCATCCATCCATCCATCCATCCATCCATCCATCCATCCATCCATCCATCCATCCATCCATCCATCCATCCATCCATCCATCCATCCATCCATCCATCCATCCATCCATCCATCCATCCATCCATCCATCCATCCATCCATCCATCCATCCATCCATCCATCCATCCATCCATCCATCCATCCATCCATCCATCCATCCATCCATCCATCCATCCATCCATCCATCCATCCATCCATCCATTAAATCAACTAGATTACTTCATTACAGACATTTAATGGGAATCCAAGGTAAATCGAGAGCACAAGTACAGACTCTAGAAGCGATTGATCCGCGCCCCTGAAAAGAACAACCACTCGTAAGGAGGACCATATCATAGATTATTTGCTTGTCACTGCAGAAAAATGCGAGGTCAGCCACGTAAGCTACATAAGCTCTACAAAACCTATGCATGTCACAATTATTCGGAATTCTCATTCACAGCTTTTCTATCTAGACAGCGAACAGTAGTGGGGATAACAGTCATTTCTTAAAAGGGAGGATAAAGACAAGTTGAGAAAGAAAGCCATCAGTAATCAGGCATATGGAGCAATTACCAACGCGTTGGCCAGACTATAATGGTGTAAATGTCCACAAGTGTGAAGCTTCCGCTTTCTTCCACCGGGATGGTCTGCCGCCGCAAGCAGGCCTGCTAGTACTTGCTAAACTGGCACCTGGTAACTTCAAGCCCCCAGTGTGCGTCAGCAACAAATATGACGATTTCGAAAAGCCGAGTGTCCGAATTTTCAACACACTAGACACCAGGGACTTAAATAACGTAACCACAGTGTGAATTTTCTTGTGAGAGGGCCCGCAGATTTTACATTCGTCATTAAGAATCTCCTGCGTTAGTAGTATAATTCCATTTCCTCCGTAATCCTTGGTCTCTGTGTGTGCATGTGCTTGCGTGCACAGCCTTCACCCTCTGTAAGCGCCCTCCAGAGAAAGTATATACCTGCTAGACTAAACCCAAAATTCAAAAAGTTCTCCCTCAAAAAGGTCTTCACCTGCCATCCAGAAGCCATCAGCTACCAGCGGCCTTTGCTGCACCAGATTGAAAAATGAAACCGAAATCCAATTTGTAGACGCAATGATAAAGCGATCAACAACAAAGAGAATATACAGCGTACACTGCAGCTAGCACAAATTTGTCGCATCACAATGCATAATCTTCTGTACATTTTTTTAAACCTGTGGAGCTTTTATTGTGATTTGACCTTAACGATACACCCAGCCATGATTTGCATGTGAAAAAAAAACATTGTGATAAGAGTGCCTCCACGAACAAAAAACAGGGTGGGCATCTGCATTGAGGTTTAAGTTATACACCATCAGCGTTTGCTACATCGTAGCATCAGTATTCATATCTATTCTAATCTTGGAGCTAATATCGTCAGTTAATCTATCAGGTCTGGAAAAAATAAACTGCAGTAGGCAGGCAATAACCAGCATCAATATTAGAACAATCTAACTGACGAGGAGAATAAACTGGCCCCTGTGCAAAAATGCTTTTGTCCAGATTGGTGGGACCCGCCGCGGTGGCTCAGTGGTTAGGGCGCTCGACTACTGATCCGGAGTTCCCGGGTTCGAACCCGACCGCGGCGGCTGCGTTTTTATGGAGGAAAAACGCTAAGGCGCCCGTGTGCTGTGCGATGTCAGTGCACGTTAAAGATCCCCGGGTGGTCGAAATTATTCCAGAGCCCTCCACTACGGCACCCCTTTCTTCCTTTCTTCTTTCACTCCCTCCCTTATCCCTTCCCTTACGGCGCGGTTCAGGTGTCCAACGATATATGAGACAGATACTGCACCATTTCCTTTCCCCCAAAACCAATTATTATTATTATTATTATTATCTTATTGGTGGGCATATAGAAACTGGTGGTTTACAGGATACAGATAATAGAATGACTAGAAAAATGCTCTCATTACACGGCGCTAGTCTTTTTAATGTGTGACAGCGGAATCTCCGCCTAAAGCGTTATTGTTTTTCGTGTGTCATCTGGGATGAAGTGGCCCTGTTCGTTGCTGTGCTATGTGCTATTCACGTAGAGGTTAGTGCTCTCTGCCACCTTGTATTAAAAAAACAGGCATGATGGAGCTGATAGCCGTCTCAAAATCCCGTCTCGCGACGGTCGAGAAGCTGACAGCCTGACAGCCGGCAGTGCGCGCAGGATTGAAACTGGTGGTTTACAGGATACAGATAATAGAATGTCTAGAAAAATGCATTCATTACACGGCGCTAGTCTTTTTAATGTGTCACAGCGGAATCTCCGCCTAAAGCGTTATTGTTTGGCTTGTGTCATCTGGCATGAAGTGGCCCTGTTCTTTGCTGTGCAATGTGCTCTTAGATGATTCAGGTAAAGGTTAGTGCTCTCTGCCAGCTTGCATAAAAAAAACAGACATGGTGGAGCTGATAGCCGTCTCCCGCCTGGCTGACAGCCGGCAGTGCGCGCAGGATTGAAACTGGTGGTTTGCACGATCCAGATAACAGAATGTCTATAAAAATGCATTCATTACACGGCGCTAGTTTTTTTAATGTGTCACAGCGGAATCTCCGCCTAAAGCGTTGTTGTTTGGCGTGTGTCATCTGGGATGAAGTGACCCTGTTTGTTGCTGTGAAATGTGCTCTTAGATGATTCACGTAAAGGTTAGTGCTCTGTGTCAGCTTGCATTAAAAACAACAGACACGGTGGAGCTGATAGCCGTCTCAAAATAACGCCTGCCGACCGGCAGTGCGTGCAGGATTGAGGGTCGATGCAGCCACAGAGCCTTTGGGGCAGTACTTGGCGAAACTAGGGGAAGCTATGGGGAGCCGTGGGCGTCTTTGTTTAATAAGATTAGTGTTCCAGCGGCCCCTGAAGAAGGAGCAGTAGCTACAAATTGTGAGGAATTCTGCTAGTTATTCTGTTTCCCGCTCTGCGTGATGCTATCCGCATAATGTTTGCATACATTGTAGATGTACTATGATAGAACAACGTTTTTAAATTACAGTGCGTCCTTACGTAGCATACAGGACAAGTTCTTATTCTACACATCTCCGTATGTAAAGTCCTGTACCTCGGTCTCTCCATCAAACATACGCCTGCACAAACGAAATACGAGCTAACGAAACAACAGGGTTATTGCCTTGTAACCGGTCTGTTAGTGAAAAATGTCTTTTTATAGCACTGTTTTAGCAAGGCTTTAACCAACAATCTTAGGGAGTTAGAAATCATTGTATAAACCTCTCACAGTTGCTTGCGCACTGTTGCAGTTCTCTTTGTGCTCCCTGCAAGTGCTGAAAGAACCCTCAGCAAATGGAACATGCACGCGTAACGTGGACAATGACTTAAACCAGGTATCTTTTTTTGACTGTAAAAATATACCTTCTTTTACTTACGTAGATTTTTGGGGCATAGCGGATTTTTTTTTTGAAGTTACGCCCGTTCCCGCAGAACGCGGAACATAACCAAATTTATGAGTTGCCACGGTGGGGATGAAAAAGAAACAAGAAGGTTTACGTCTGGCTGCATTTTGACACGGGAATTATGACGCTGTCAGAGCAGGGGTTCTCAGATTAGGTCGCACGGTTGCGGCCTTCCATCGCAGCTGCCGCAGCACTGCTTGGAATGAAAAAAAGAAAACAACGAGGCAATAAGTAGCTCAGGTCTCGCGGAGCCCACACACACTACCGCGACGGGCTCCTACTGGAAAGTGTAACTGCTGGCAGTCGACGTATTGCCTCTTCCAAAGAGACATGGGAAGCCTGGACACCTCTGCTCCGACCAGCCCCATCGACAACGGCGACGTGAAGAGTCCAGGTTGCCGCAAGGAGCGCATGGATCCAGTCGGCTACGACCGCCATGAGCCCTATTTGTGGCAGCTGGACAGGGCGGCTCTCGACAGGACCACGTTCCTCAGGGAGCCGCACGTCAGCCACCAGCACCTGGACGTGGGCTGTGGAGTGGGCGGGTTTACGAGAAATGTTCTTCTGCCGCTGGGCGGGTCGGTAACGAGGATTGTGGCCGCAGACATATCGCCGTCCATGCTGCAGTTCGCACGTGGCAACAACGCTCCGGTGACTTCGACGTTTGCATATAAGCGTAGAGAGACAATTATTTGATGGCCTCAGTGACAACTTTCGCTCTTCAGTGGGGCTCATTTCTTGATATCAGCGCACCAGAAGTCAATGGAAAATACCTAAGCAATCTTTGACTCGCTGATGACATTGCCTTGCTTTGCCACTTAGGAGATGAACTGCGAAGCATGATCAATGAGCTAGGCAGAGAGAGGAAAACGGTGGGTCTAAATATGAACATATAGAAAACCGATGTAATCTTCAACAGTCTCGCGAGGGAACTGCAGTTCACAACTGGTAGCGACGTGTTGCAAGTGGTATACTTAAGGCACATAGGGACAGCTGATCCGGGTCATGAGAGGGAAATAACTAGAAGAATATGAATGGGGTGGAGCGCATATGGCAGGTTTTCTCAGATCATGAATGCAGTTTACCAATATCCTTCAAGAGAAGAATATACAATAGCTGCATCTTACAGTTAAGGTAACTGGGTACAAGCTACCCCTGCCTGGTGCTCGGCTTCTTTGTGGTGAAATGCTTGGGAAATGGGTCTTTGACCCCACCTTGTGAAATGAAAACTACTTTAAGCCATGGCGCTCTTTGGCCAAAGCAGCCCTTGCGGCATAAAAATTGATCATCATTCAACTGTACTTAACTGGAACTCACCTGTGGGCAGAAACGTGGAGGCTAACGAAAAGAACACAGCTCAAGGACCACTCAGTGAGCTGTGGAAAGGAAAAATGATAGGTGTAACGTTAAGGGACCGGAATGGGGCTGAGTGGGTGATATAACAAACGTGGGTTAATGACATCCTAGTCGAAACCAAGAGGAAGAAATGGGCTTGGGCAGGGCATGTAATGAGAAGGCAAGGTAACCGCTGGTCCTAAGGGTAACGGAGTGGATTCCAAGAGAAGGCAATCGTAGCAGGGGCTGGCAGAAAGTTACGTAGGCGGGCTTGATTAAGATGTCTGTGGCGATACGCTGGCTGCAACTTTCAAAGGACAGGGTTGTTTGGAGACGCATGGGAGAAGCCTTTGCCCTGCAGTGGTCGTAGTCAGGCTTTTGATGATGAACAACAAAATGTCGCCTATACAACGGAAGTAAATGAGCGGTTTTCCTGAGAATGAATTCAGAAGTTTAGATCGCCCTAACCCGCTAAATATGTTTGCATATGTTTCTGCGGCAAAAAAGTGCCCACATTGGTGTCCAATCAGTTATTTGGAAATTTAGAAGTTAGAATAGTTGAAAGTGAGGAAAAATTGAAGTGCTGGAGTTATCTTATTGTGAGTGTGGATTTTTTCTTGCAGCGTTACAAAAGGCATCAGTGCCATCATTTATAATAATATTTCTGAACAAATCCGCGACATTTCGATGTAGCCAATATGTTATCCTCTCGGAGGAGGGCTGTATCATGAAGTGATCCTAATATTTGAAGAAAGTGCGGTGCCTTCTGGAAGACGGAAGGAAGCAGCTTTGAAATGTACAGAGGTTAGCGGTAGAGGATGAATGAAATTTTTGTGGGCGCATTTATGTTAGAAACGTTAGGCTTTCCCGGGAAATCTGCTATTAACAAGTTTTCTGTGGAAATATTAAAGATTTCATTATGTAAATAAAAGCAGCCTGCTTGTATTTTGCATGGTCTTAAGAAGTTGCAGTCTGATTGCGTGATTAGTTTTCAGGATAACAGGTCTGGCAGTTCACTTCAAATGACTGAAGTCTGGGGCCGGAACGGCATCTAATTTCTTATAGTGACAAGGGCTGCTGAGCTGACTGTAGGTCTTTTTTTGCATTGTTTACTGGCAGTATGGATATGAGCGCTCGTGTCTTCGTGCTGTTTTCTGCGCCCGTGTCCTTTTCGGCGCTGTTCCCTAAAAGGATCAATATGCTACCGCCTTTGCCTGCTGACTTAATGACTATACCGGTTGTAGAAGATCGCTGGTTTATATTAGCGTTTTTTGTATATGAATGATTCCTGTGCTTTTGAGACCGCCTTTGTTTTTGATACAATGGGTTCCGAGACATTTATATAGATGTCTAGCTTAGGGCATCCTTCAGCGTACGGTGGCCATGTATCCGGAGCTGTGAGATTGATAGAATTAGGGCCAGGCGCTTCAGTTTGATGGATGCGTGCTGACCGCGTGTTAGCCTCTTTGGATAAATGAGATTCAAGTTGTAGGTTTTTTTGCTGAAGTATTTTTATACTTATTATTCACGCGAATTCTTTTCAGTCTCTATGAAGTTTATGAGCATTGCAGTTATATCAGAAAATTGCCAGTTTAAAACCCCGCTTTGCAGGAAACCAGCAGATTGACAGCAATATTTCGATAACACTAGCCATCATCCGAGACACTCTAAGCAAAACATAATTTTAGGACAGGTAACGTGGCTTCGAATAATATGTAGTGATATCTACAACTTTTCAAAGACATGAAATCCTTAAAAGCCATTCTAACTTTATCATTTTCGCAGGCCAACGCGACTTGTTTCATACCATGCGACCTGTCCAATTCCCCTTGCCTGGACAGCAGCCTTTTCAGTTTCGCGTTCACCGACATAGAACACTCTCAACTTCACATACGCCTCCCCCCCTCAATTGTATTCCTCCTTATAGTGAAAGCCCTATTGAGCCTATGCAACTGATGAGCCCACTTACTGAGACCAAGAAAAGTCGAGTTGTCGAGATGTGGCTAGCGGAGTTAGGCTCCCCCTCTAACCTTGCTCGTTTTGTTTTGTGCTGTCACGAATCCCCTCATCATGCCTTCCCTTTAACTTGAATTCCCAGCAGTTCAATGCTTGCAGATTCCTGGCCTGTGTATATCGCCCATTAAAAAGAACAATCTTTATTTCACCGCCTTGTGCAAACACATTAGCCATGACACTCTGCGCTCAAATTCTCTTCGCGTCATTATGACCAAATCGTCGTCATTTCGTGCTCGAGAGCTGTAATTTGTCGCTAGCGTCCAGCTTACCTCCAGAAAGAATGAATCACGAAATATTCTCAGTTATAAACATGGCAGTAAAAATTTCTTCAAATGGCTATTCATTTATTTGTTTCGCATTGTTCCTAGGCGATTCAGGAAAATTATCTTTATGCGAGGTAAGCCTTTTGGATCAAGAACACTATTTTAATGAGGATCTAAATTTGGCTAATTGTATAGGACTGCCTGCTGATGAATGAAGAAAACAGTTCCTAGGTCCTTCAACGCGAAAATTTTCGTAATGAGCACCTTGGTCCGCCTTTTCAGAACCATCTGTTTTTTCCACCCATAGCACTTGTGGAACAGTCACAGGGCAGTACTGAGTCTCTTGAGCCGTTATTAACACCGGGTGACAATTCTTCCCAATATGGATGTCTTGCGCGGGCGTCGCAGCGCTGGCCATGTTGGCTCTTGATAAGGCTTTTACTGCATTTTATTCCTATTAAACTTGCATGATAGACATATTCTCGCAATGGTGGCGAAAATAGGCTGCTAATTTATCACTCGCAGTACATCCTGTATGAAAGATTGCGTATTATTCTATATAAATCAACCCTGTCGACTTGAGAGAACTTCTGCTTTTCAGTGTAGAGAAAATCCCGCGCTTAAACTTTAATTGAATTAATAGAATTTGCTAATTGCTGAAAAAAGGTCTCTGCCTAGAGGCTAACATTTCCTGGCATGCGGCATCACATACCGTTTTCTCAAACCTACATGGGTCTACGATACCAATAACCAGCTGCCACTATAATATACCAACTAAGGTGCAACTAAAAAATATACCAGTTGATGTACAACTAAAGAAGCCACCTCTTCATAAGCCGTCAGCCTGAGGTTTGTTACAAGACCCTCCTCCTTTGAACACAGAAAGTCCTGCACAAGCCGAGTTGTCACCGCAACCCCAACACTAGATTTTTCTTTCTTTAGGCCCCTAGCTGTTTATATGGTGCAGTCTAGAGGAACAGGCATCCGTTTCTGGTCGAATTATTAGCCGAGTGATTGTTGCGCCAAGCAGTAATGAAGTAAAAAAAACTATTTCGTTCGTTTGTTCACCGAAATCCTGGAGGTAGTCGTTGCTTGGCGCGTTGATACATTTTGTGAATTTCACGTTGTTTCTTTTTTCACTTGTCATGCATGCTATGCCCAATCATTAGAGCAGCCCTTGCACTGGGCGATGTCAGTTCACGTTGAAGAACCCCAGGTGGTTGAAATTTCCGGAGCCCTTCACTACGGCGTCCCTCATAGCCTGATTCGGTTGGGGACGTCAAACTCCCGTAAACCATAAGCCTATTCATTAGAGCAATTAGTTTCGCGAAGCACTGTCGGGCGCATTTAGCAAATGTTGTATATTGATCCCAGTTCACGTGAAAGCAGTGTATTATCAACTCATTCTGACGGGGCCGGGAGAAACTAGTACACATGAGTAATATATGCAAGACGTATGTACTGTACAAATATACACTGGTTCCGCGCAGCCACGTTAGTAACTAGTGATGGTTGCCTAGGCCACGCTCAGCCGTGTTCACGCTAACTGTGGTCAAGGTAGTACAAGACTCCCGTAACACTGTAGTATGAGGAGCAGTCGTAGCCACCGTCACTAAATTTCTTGTGTGTGAAATACGAAAAAATTATGAACCGCTAGAGCTCATGCGGGACAGCTGATGAGAACGCTCCGGTGTCCTCATTTCCGGCTACCCTCGGCTAGCACTTTTAAGGCGAAAGCCTTTAATGGTTCATACTCGCTGCCATGACACCTCTTCGTCCGATGTCATGTTCTTGAGCAACTCGACAGGAAAAAAAACCTTTGAGCACAATGGGATTCGAACCACAATCCTTCCGTTCCGTAGCCAAGCGTGCTAACGACTACACTTCTCACCGCCAACGCATAGCTTGTTGTTCTCCTTGTATAGGACGCTGGAGAGCGTTTGCGGAAAGGCGTCGAATCAGACGGATGACTCCCAAACACCCTCCAGTGTCTCCAGCATTTAAGATTCCCAAACAATTGTACACTTAATCAACGTCTTACCCACACATAAGTTGCGCAAGCAGCAACACCGCACTTTTGGTAAACAAAGTGCCACCCTGAATTTTTTACTATCACAACACCGCAGGACCGCATCGTGTACGACCACTTGGACATCGACTCAGCCGTGGAAACGTCCGCCTTCGTCACCAAGTACGGCCAGTTCGCTCGCGTCTATTCTTTTCTGTGCTTCCATCTGGTGTCGGACCAGACGGCATCCTTTCGCAACATTGGCCGCCTGTTGTCAACGGACGGCGAGTGCCTCGTCACGGCATGCGTGACGAACCCGGCTCTGGACGCCTGGCTAGACGTGCTCAGAATGCCCGAGTGGAAAAATCTGGTTCCAGTAAGTTTAGCCAAAGACCTGTTCTTCGGAAGCAACCTAACATATAGGGCTGATTTCTTTGTACAACACGCTTCCCGGTATTTTTTTACCTGTCCGCTACTATTGATCACCACCTCGCTTTGACGCCAGGACTAACAGCTAGGATGAAATTAAAGGGTTGCGACCCTGTCATGCAAGGCGGTGCTCACTACTAATATCAATTAAGAATCAATCTGGGAGACAAGTGCTACAAAATACGACTCCTGCGTTCGCAAGGAAAAAAAGAACGACACCCATCACTGCATAACAAGGAAGTTTGCTCTACGAATGACCTACTCGTATTTCTCAGCGGCAGATGACAAAATATTTTTTTGTTCAAGCCCTCAGAGCTAGGAGGTTGAACTCGAAACTGTCTTAATTTCTTTATTTAGCCGTACGTCCTCGGGACTTGTGTCTATTCAAATGTTCTTCTAGTTTGAGAAATTTTTTGAAGATTAAAAGCATCGCTAACTATCCTGCGAAGAAGTATTGCCGAGCATTCACTGGCCCGAAAGGTTCTGCGAGACGCTGTAATTAATGACTGCTGGTGCGGGATTGGCTGAAAAGAGCCCTGACAAATGTAATTCGGTTTAGTCAAGCTTTTTGGCGCTTTCCTAAATATGCCGCAGAAATAGCAGCGTAGCCACTTTCTTACGAGAACCAATGCTATTTCGGATATTTTATATAGTGCCGTGTCTTTAAACGTTGCTCTCAATTGCGCATAAGGATTGTGCACCGCATATATCGTCAAATAAGAACTTAGCGCAGCCGACGACTTGTTCAATCTGGAAGCGAACCGTGTAAAGTGGCATAAACACTTCGGCTCTCCTTGTCCTGTCGCGCTTCATGCAGCATAATGCTATGTAACCTCCTGTGGGTCTTTAGTGCCCCATGGAAGAACTACGCCTGCCGGAAACGTCCGTAACTTACGTTCTAATCGATTTTTCTGATGAAGGCAAAATCAGAAATCGAGCGTTAACATCGGCGACGTTTTTGTTTTCTCCACAGAATCTTGCGGCTCTGGTCATACGTTAGGTGACTCTTGGTATTTTTATCTTAACATTTTCTTCGGGTTAATGTGGTCGTTGTGACCACGAGTGTGCAGTCAAGATTGTGTAGCTTTTCAGCGAGTGCTCACGCATTCAGGCGTCATGTTAATGAACGTCAATAGGGCACTGGTGTTGCCATTCACTCAGCATTGATTGGTCGATGGGCTGAACCAAATGAACCGACTTCTCGGCCCATAGAGATGACAGTGGTGTGGAACAGTTTATGAGCTGTGTTCAGGAAGATACACGACTTGGTTCCTTTGCGTGGTCCCTCCTGCAGGATCCGAGGGCTGTGCTGCCTTCGTCATCGGTCCGCTTCCACTACACGGGCGCCGAGGCGGAAATCGAAGAGGAGACTCGACAGTGCGTCACTAACGCTGGGCTCGAGTGCATCGCCTGCGAAGTCCTACAGTGCCCCTGGCTCGCACCCGACATCGGACACTTTTGTGGTGAGAGAGCTTCGTGGTAGAAACAGATGTTGAGGGGACGTTAGAGTGCTGGCTGTTATTTGGTGTCATATGGGTCTGAGCCATGTGCGTCAGATGAAACGCGAATAGCATTGTGCGTTAAACAGCAGCAAACCAGCAATGAACACTTAATTTTATTTCAGCAAAGCATTTCGAGGCTACCATGAGAAAATGACCATCTCCAACTGTGCCAATATCATCACTACCGCGTGCAGACAGAAGCGAGCTGATAGAAATGGTTCATCTTCGGTTAAAGACGCGAAACGCACACAGGCACAAGGAAGGTAGACGATATTGAGAGTCTACTCTCCTTGTGTCTCTGTGCGTTTCGCGTCTTTAACCAAAGCTGACCGATTACCTACTAGCCCAACAAGACGTTCTTTTATGAAAGGAATGGGTGCCGAAAAAAAGGTGTAAACCTAGGCCGCTATCACAGCATCGTGCAGACAGAAGGGTATCGATAGTAATAGATAACCAACAATGATTGCAAAAATAGGCGTGTCGCAGGAGCGATTACGGAAGCAACAGATACCCCCAATACTCCCATGTCATCTGGCATGCTAGTAGTACAAGCCTGTACAGAAAACACTTGCCTGCAATAATTGCGTCAACCACAACAGCGTTGGTAAAACCCGCCTCTAATTTGGCATGCAGCGAAGCATGAGGAGGAGTGAAAACATTTATATTGCCACACTGTTGGCCATTTATTGTCAACTTCATGCGGTCAGACTATGTGCGTTGGTGCCCGCCTGTCTTCCTCGTCTTAGCCTGTTCAAGCGTCGGTTGGCTAAGTTGCGCTTGGTGTGCTAGCCCTTGTGAGCCCTTTGTTTATTTACATGAACAGTATAGGCTAGGTCGGTGCTGGATAGTGGCTCCGGCTACTCCTTTTCACCAATTCATAATAACCACTTGGTCGAACGATGTACAGTTGAACATAACATAAAACAAACAAAAACAGTACACAACATATAAAACAAAGTACGAGCGTCAGGAAAAGTAACATTAATGAGCGAACAAAAACGCCTTGAAGTTAAGAAAACAATACACAATGCAATATAGATAAGAGATAGGAATAAACAAGGACATAAGAACAATAAATAAGCTCATTTGCAGTACACACAGCAAAAGTAAATAACAATGCTATTAGAGCACTCGCTCAACCAAAAACACAAAAAACGCTCAACTGGTTCTTCTCGATGACACTATGAAATACATCGCACGAGAAATAACTTTTTGATTTTTTCAGTTTAAGATTGAAGAAAATCCTCACGAGATGACCAGAGAGAGACTCCTTGAAAATGTTGCTGCTCTTTTGGAACGCGTAAAGTGTCTGCCGCATACGTTCTCTGCTACGTAAAATTGTTTTTTTTTTGAGGAAAGGAAATTTCTCGACTGCGATAATTTTCAGTGGCTTACTAACGCGTGCTGACAGTTTCACAAAACCACCAGGACGTCAAATGTTATGTAGGAAGAAGACATACAGCAAGTACGCGCAACTTTCAGCTGGTGAAGGGGAGGATAAATGTAAAGGGCCTTTTATAGGAAATCATGTACGGAAAAAAGCGTAAACAAGTAAAATTAAAAGTTTATTTTAAACATTGAAACGCCTGCACGCTGCAGAGTGTAAAACTATCATCTATTCAGTCCATTACCCGCCGCGGTGGCTCAATGGTTAGGGCGCTCGACTACTGATCCGGAGATCCCGGGTTCGAACCCGACCACGGCAGCTGCGTTTTTATGGAGGAAAACCGCTAAGGCGCCCGTGTGCTGTGCGATGTCAGTGCACGTTAAAGATCCCCAGGTGGTCGAAATTATTCCGGAGCCCTCCACTACGGCACCTCCTTCTTCCTTTCTTATTTCACTCCCTCCCTTATCCCTTCCCTTACGGCGCGGTTCAGGTGTCCAACGATATATGAGACAGATACTGCGCCATTTCCTTCCCCAAAAACCAATTATATATATATATATATATATATATATATATATATATATATATATATATATATATATATATATATATATATAAATAGTCCACTCTTTTGTTGGAGAGTGTGGTAGCCGTACAACTAGTGCAGGCGCTGTGCATTCCAGGCATCATGCTGCCTGCATATCTCTAATATCGTCCTTTCCACCTCTCGTGTGCGCCAGCGAGAATTTACGTTCTTTCAAACAGGGTTGTGAGTCCCACATTCAGCAGTGCAACGCAAAGGACCGAAACGCTTTAGTTTTTTTTTTACTTAAGTTCATGTAATCTTGTCGCGTTTCATTGATGAGGTAACAGATCTGCATCAATAATATTTGCCGCAGCGAGCACAGCCCGTGCTTCAGTGCCCGTTGTGTGCGGCCTAACCCAGCACGGAACTCTACATCTACGAAAGTCCACATTCTCCTATTCGCGCCTAGCGCTGCGTGCGACTAGTCTGATCACTGGAAACGAGAAAAAAGACATGTTCGCCACCCATGAGGAACAGAATGCTAGTGCGATGGTATTGACAGTTGCAGCGCGCTGTTAAAAGGCGAGATAGGTCACTTAAGCTGGCGCTGCCATGGCCCGCCTTATTTTGTCGTCAGGTGCGCATCACACCGAGCACGCTGCAGCCCACAAATTCGCCCGTCATGGTGCTTTCATATGCATGAAATTTATATATAAAAAAACATGGGGAATTTACAGATAATACAATTAAATTTGAAAGATTGCTTAGAGAAATGTAAAAAAGAAATACCTATAGCATGGTGGCACCTGCCACCATGTTTCAAAGGGTACGCTCCTAACATTCATCAATCCATCGCTCGGCGGCCGATTTGAAGGCCGCAGGTTCGGTTCCTATCCCGGTGGCTGTATATCTACAGACGCGAAATACGAAAACGCTCGTGTGCTGTGCAACGTCAGCGCATTCGTAAGATCACCAGGTAACATAAATTATCCGTCGCCCTCTACTACGATGTCCCTCTCGGGATATGTGTCCTGTCGGTGCGTTAAATTGCATATAGTGTACCATACCATGCCATTTCACAAAAAGTGAGTGCGCCCCGTCATCCAGAATAGATGTGAATATCGAATGGTTTACACGACCCATCCTTGGGTGGTCGACAGGTGAGGCTGCATGGCCACTTTCTTGGTTTCATGAGCTGCCAACATCAACCGCTTTTCATCTTCGAGCTGGACAGCGAGCTGGGCGTGCCTCGCCGCTTTTACTGCTTTAGGTGCTGTCGCATTAAGTCGCACTTCTTTTTCGCGTAAGACGGCAAGCCATCCATCTGATACAGTCTGTTGAGTTGAACTGCACTCTTGGTGATCCTCGCTGCTCGCTCTGCTTGGCACGCCACCGAACCGGCGTGTTTTTCTTCTGCCTTGGTGTTCGGGTGCCTTGGCTGCCTTTTCACTTTTGTACTCGGACGACGTACGCTCAGCTCGGAGCAGCGCAGAAAGAACATTTTTTGCCTTTCTACTGTAGTGGTGTGAAACCTGCAGTCGTGCCTTGTCTACAGGTCGCTTCCTATTCCTTCTTCCACCTTTGTTCTGCAGACGGACCACTACAGCCGCCGAGTATTTGGAGTCCTTAGTGAATGGGTGTAGGGGGGTGACGACTATGTTAATATGCGCCATTCCACTATATGCCGGTGTGGTAAGGCACCACGTATGTCTCATGCAGAACCTGGCAGTTTGCTCAAAACAGATGAAACATGGTTACTAGAACTAAAAAGATACCGACGGGAGAAACGCTACCGTTTGTTCTGTCAACTAGCCCGTCTTGTTTTATGATGTTAAAAATGGCGCCATCTATTACTCGCACGAAAGTTTATTTCCTATCTAGTGCCGTCTGTGCTGTATTCACCAGTCACAGCAGACAGTGCGACTTCATAAAAAGGCCGAGTAGAGTGATGCGTCAGCAAGCAAAGGCGCTCGATATGTGCCGGTATTGGTGCGAATAACGCTCAGATTCAGTTTTTGTGCTCAGCAACATGTGAGCGGAAACCTTCCCTTTGGAAGCTGTTAGCCGAGGTGTAGGCGCGGCCCGGGACAGATAGCATTAGCTACCGGCGCGATTTCTCGGCTGATGTGGCTGCGCAAGCTGCACCCAGGTTAGAATGCTTGGTGCCGGCGACATTAAAGCACGCCACTAGCGCTGGTGCTGCTACGTTGTCGAACTCACGGAACCTGAACGAGAAGGCAGTGGTGGCCGGTTTATCACTGGCGAACGATCCTGACTACCCGCGCCGCTACAGCCAGTATGCAGGGCAGAGAGACACGCGCCCCACCTTCGTACCTGGACCGCACCTAACTTCGTGAAGGAGTGGAGGTGTGGCGCTGACCTCATGGGCACTGTTCATTATTCTGTCTAGGTGAAGTCCATAGTAGAGAGGTGGGTCAGATGGTTCTTGATAATCAACAAGTGAAAAAGGAAGGAAAAACTTCAGGGTGCCTGCCAGCGTTTCGACATGAGGACTTGTGTGAGGTGCACAAAAGATACTCGGAGGATTTGTGAACGCGGTGCGTCCACAGTGGCGCGTCGGACAGGGGAGCGCTGAGCGTGCGAATGGTGTGTGCGAGGCGACGGCGACAGGAAGCGTGGCGAGCGCGAAGAGTGGAGAGCTGACGTGTCAGAAAACCGAGGTGTAAAGGGAGACAGGGCAGCGAAGGTCGTGTCATACAAGCTCGGAGGTGGCAGCCGTCAGACGATGGCTCCGTGCTGCCGTGACCTCCCTTGCATCACCGACGCAAGCCTCCTGCGTTCCTTGCAAGCGTGGAGGTGGCAGCCGACGGACTGAGGGTCGGTGCTGCCGAAACGCACTCTTGGATAGCCTGCTTGAAGCCTCCGGCGTTTAGTGACGCTGTCGATGGGACCAGGCTACGTTTTTCCTGCTGCTGCCAAGTTCTTCGGGCTTGTGACGGGAGACCACCGGCGTCTCCCTGTGTTCCCTTCCGCTCCTAATACCACCTGGCTCCTTTCCGTCGCTTTCTTCGACGCAGCGGCAGCGACGCGTCGCACTACATCGACCCGCGTTCGCCCTGTCTGCAAGGCATCCCCGCTTCACCTGGGATACTCACTACCTGGCGCACACTTTCCTTTGTTCTGTAGTGTCGTACGCGTGTAGAGTGTTTGTTTTTCTTGATGTTTTCCTGTTTGTCTTTCTTGATGTTTTCCTTTCTTTTTGGCTCTTTTCTCTTAAAATATAAATACGGCTTCGTTTTGTTCTGTTTTATCTCTTTGTTCTCTTCTCTTGTTCGAACCTGCACTCGATAGCGTTCCCCTTTGGAACGTCGGGGACGCGTTACCAATTTGTAAAAATTGGCGTCAGCGCGACAGGACGAAGCCATTTAACTTGTATTGAGGAGGTTTTTTAAGAATAAGGAAACGATGAGATCGCTAAAGGAGTTGAGTTAGGGAAAGAGTTGGGGTTGAAAGACGCCGAGCTGCGCACGTGGCTGGCTGCCGAGCAAGAGAAGGAACGCGCAACACATGCAGCCGAATGCGAGCAGGCCAAAGCGCAAGCAGAGGTTGAAGAGCCTAGATTGCAGCTCCAATTAAGGCTTGCAGAAGGTAGTGGAGGTACTGGCACCTTGCTCGAGACTCCGACGAGAATGTATGTAGAAATCTGTAGATACTTACTTGGTGCTGGGCCTTTTGGCTAAGATCATGTGTAGAATCTGTTCTCACTGGCTCGGCCTCACTGGCTTAGATCGTTCGTAGTTTCTCGCTTCTCGGCCTCTTACGGGCTAAGATCAAAGTGTAGTATCTGCCTCGGCCTGCTCGGACTGCTCGGCCTGCTGTGTTCCTGCGTGCGTTCCGGCCGCCGGCTTGCGTCGGTGGCCGGTGTTCGACCACCAAGAGTGATCTTTTGTTCCGGTGCCCTTCGGCTGGCGGGCGCCTCAACATGGTGAGCCAGCCACCTACAAAGGCCCTTGCCTTTGATGTTGTCGTCCCTGAGGGGGCTAGTCCGGAGGATGTCGTCGATGCGACAGCCTCCGTAGTTCGTTTGGAAGAAGTTTACTGTGTCCAGCACTTCGGTGGACACAACTACCAAGTTACCGTAAAGAGTGAAGCCGCCATGGCTGCAATCGTTGATGCGTCTTGCCTCATCATCGGCAACGAACGCGTCCCCATCGTTCCCCTGAGCCCCCAGGTGACTCAGGTGACTGTTCTTTTTCTGCCCGCCAGAGTACCAAGTGATGCCCTTGCCAAGGCTCTTTCTCCTTATGGCAAGGTGCTGCACATAAGTCGCGGCATCATGGGGTCGCGTCCCACTGTCACCACCGGGACGCGGTATGTCCGAATTGAAATGAAGCCCGAGTCGCCCGTGCCTAACTACATCAAGGTCGCTGGCCACCGCGTGACATGCGATTACAAAGGCATGCAGCGTGTTTGTCGACGTTGTGGCTCGACATTACACTTCAGAGCACAGTGCACGGCTCCGTTCTGCGCCCGCTGCGGCGTCTTTGGGCACCAAGGCCAAGGTTGTGTGCTGCCGTGTCGACGTTGTGGTGATCCACACGCTACCGTGGCATGCGCGATCAAGCCCTCGTACTCTGAGGCTGCGGCCCGACCTGCACCTCCACCGGCTGCACAGGCAGCCGATGAAGCCATCAAGGAACGCGGCGTTTCCGACACCAACGGCTTTGTGAGTGGTTCCTCGGCGCCTCTGAATGTATCGGTGGAGGAAGCGGTGCCTACGGCTGATGCGTCCAGTGATGCACCTCGCAAGCCGGCATTAAATGTGCCTGCTATGTCAGCCTCAGTCTCTCCAAGTGTACCTGCCGCTACGGAGGCCGAGCCCATTGCGCCCCTACAGGTCTCTGATGCTGGGGACAGGCCGCTCTCGCAGCCTGCGCGGCAGCCCGCAGCCAGCGTTGCGGTTTTGAGCGACAACGCCAGTGTATCTGAGGCCGATGGTGACGAGAGCAGCTTGTCGTCCTCAGCTTCTTCAGTCAACCTCGTCATCGACGAGACTATCATCGTGCCTGGGCAGGAGCCGAGGCCGCCGTCGTCATCTCCTTCGTCATCGCAGTTTAGTGTCGGCACAAATATTTCGCCTGGGCAGGAGCCAAGGCCATCTCCTGACGTGGAATCTGTGCAGTCGCCGTCCTCTTCTGCATCGAGGATTAGCGCCAGCACTTCTAGTACTCTCTCTTCGGATGTTGAGATGGTCGCTTTGAGCTCAAGCTTAAAGCGTCCACATACGTCGACTACGGACTCGGACAACTCTTCTGGTCGGGCAAGGAGGCCTCGTGCCTCCTCTGGTCCGACTCTACGAAAACAGTGAGATGGTTTGGTACCGTTCGTAGCGCGCATTGTATTGCTTAGACATCACAACTCGTTGTTTTTTGTTTTTTTTTTCATTACCAAAATGGCTACACTTAACATCATCACGCTTAACGTGCAAGGGTTTCGCAATGTTATGAAGCAGACCGAGGTGGTCGCTTTCGCTCGTTCATCGGGCTGCGATATCCTCTGCCTGCAAGAAACTAATTTTTTTCGCCTCAGTGACGTGTTGGAATTTAAGCGTAGGTTTGGTATCGATGCTTTCTTTTCGTACGCTAGCACGCGTTCTAGCGGAGTTGGCGTTCTTGTTCTGAACCGAATACTTCTGCGAGACCATCAAGTTACCTACGATGCGCTTGGACGCGTGCTGGCGTTCGACTGCACGTTTAACTCACTTCGTCTGAGACTTCTTTGCATCTACGCACCTGCGCATTCTAATTTGGTAAACTCATTTTATAAAAATCTTGATGTGTATTTTCTTGGAGGACGAAACGTTGTGATGTTGGGCGATTTCAACTGCGTGCTCGATACGGTCGCTGATGTGCAGGGCCCTGGCAGAGGCAGACCAAGCTGGAATGCGCGCGAGTTGCGCCGCCTAGTCAACCAGTTTCTGTTAACAGATGCTTATGAGCTCCTGCATGGCGGCGTCTTTGTGTGGACTTGGCGTCGCGGATTGTCGTCAAGCAGGCTAGACAGGGCGTACGTACCGACGGGCCTTTCGAGGACAGTGGGTGCTGCTAATGTAATTACGCTGCCATCCTCACCAGTACACATATCAGACCATCGCCCCTTTCTTCTGTCGCTCAGGGTTCCGGCGGCTGCAGTGTCTCCTTTCAGACCATGGCGTTTGGATGTACGCATCCTTCACGATGCCAGCACGAGAGAAGGACTAACGCGGGCCTTGCGGTTTTCGGTTGTTGGGGCCGTGCCTGGTGACTGGGATCGTCTCAAGGAGCAGTGGCGTCACCATTGCGCCGCTTCTGGTCGAGCCCTTAGAGCTCGCGTCTCAGCTGAGGTTCGTGTTATGACGGCGAAGCTCCGTATAGCTCAGCGCACCCCGTCGCCATCGGCGCTTATGTGTGCATGGAAAGAGGAACTTTCAGAGCGTCTCCAGCGTCTTTTACGATCATCCTCTCTGACAGCGGCCGCATGGCGTTGTCGGCGCAATCCAACTTCTCATCCAGAGGTGCTTCGGTTTGCACGCCAGGAGCTGTTGTGCGCTCAAGGTGCCCCTGCTTTTACCTCTTCCGTCGGTGCTGTGGCCCAGCCAGTTGGCAGGAATTTCAGTGCGTTTTTCGTCCATTTCAGGGATATTGCTCAGTCGCACTTTTTGGTTCATCGCGATGACGTTTCCGCACACCCTTTTTTTGCAGGCTTGCCGCAGGTTGCGGATGAACTTCATGATGGCCTTATGGCTCCGCCAACAACAGATGAAATCAAGGAGGCGTTAGATTCCATGAAACGAGGCTCAACGCCTGGGCCAGATGGTCTTCCTGTGGAGTTCTATTTACAATTCTGGCATATAGTAGGCCCCATTTTCACGGAAGTGTCAAAAATCTGTTTCACTCGGAATGTCCTTCCTAATTCATTTAAAAGAGGCCGCATCGTTCTGATCCCTAAAAAGTCTTCTTTCTCGACATGTCCGGCAGATTGGCGCCCCATTACCTTACTAAATACAGATTATAAAGTATTAGCAAAATTACTCGTCCGCCGTTTACGGGCTCTTCTCCCGTCCCTCATTTCCTGCCACCAGGTTTGCTCCATTCCGGGCCGTGAAATACATAGTTTATCTTCTGTAACGAGAGATATCCTAGAGTATACTATACGGCGGCGCGCACAGGGTCTTCTTGTTTCTCTAGATCAAGAGAAGGCATTCGACTTTCTAGAGCATGAGTATATTTACGGTACACTGGATGCTTTCGGTTTCCCACCTTCTTTAGTGCTACTTATTAAAGAGATGTACAGAGATATTTCAAGCACTCTGTTCCTCGATGGCTGGGAAAGTACCGCATTTGATGTTGGCCGCGGCGTCCGTCAAGGTTGTCCGCTCTTACCTCTTTTGTTTGTCTTAGCATTAGAGCCTTTCCTTTTGGCAGTCAATCACCATTCTCTCATTAGCGGTCTGGCATTGCCAGGCAGTGAGAGTGTACGCGTCACTGCTTATGCAGATGACATCACGCTATACTTAGCTGATGAACGCAGCCTGCTCGAAGTTTTAAACGTTTTTCGAGAGTACGCCTCCTTGTCGGGGGCTGCTCTTAATTATTCCAAGAGTCATTACTTTTTTGTAGGGTCACCTCAGAGACGTATAACGAGTACAATACCTTTGCAGTGGTGTGAGCAGATGCGCATTTTAGGAGTGACCTACGACTGTGCTGGAGTATGGGATGGTATGTGGTCTTCGGTCGTAGAGGGTATTACAGCTCGTGTGCAGAGGGCACAGACCTTTGACCTTCCTCTGCTTGAGAGGCGCTACCTGGTTCAGTCGGTCGTGCTGGGTGCCTTTTGGTACCTTTGCCACATTGTTAAACCACCCCTGCGCGTCATAAGGCGGGTGCAGACTACAGTTTTTTCTTTTTTTTGGTCAGGCGGAACCGAGCTTGTGCCTCGTGCTGTTCTTGGACAACCACGTGAGAGAGGTGGTTTTGCCTTCCCAACGTTGACCATCACGTCCTCACTGTTAGCATTGAAGTGCATGTTGCGTATCCTGCTGGGGGACGCGTCTCCGGCGCGAACCCTGGCGCGGTACTTTTTGGGCCCTTCCTTGCGCTTTTTGGATCCCTCAGCCCCAGTTAATCATGGTCCTCAATCAGAGAAGCCTACCGCTATATATACTACGGCAGTGGCCTTTTTCAGGCATGCAAGCGCAGTAGCACCTGACGTCAACATCCTTACAGACCGTGTCGTGAATATTATGGGCTCGCTGTTGTTGCCTGTTGTGCCGGCGGCTCGCCGCTCACCGATGCGCCGCGTTCAATGGGCGCGCATAACATCGACGCCTCTCCCAGACCATCTACGTGACTTTGTGTGGAAACTTGGTTGGGCAGTGCTGCCTACTTGTGATCGGCTGGAGCGGTGGGGCGTTTTACGCTCCAGTACCTGTCCGAATTGCCCGCTTCCGGAATCTAATCGCCATGCTACAGTCACCTGCATGGTAGCACGTGTCTTTTGGCGCGCCGTTCATGCGGGATTCCGTGGGCAGGGCATTTCGAGCTTTGTCTCCCGCGGCCGCTTCCCCAGCGGCCGTTTTGCTCGCCTGTTAATTGTTGCAGGTCTTTTTAGTTTATGGCGCAATCGATGCACCGCGGTCGCTGGTGGCTTTCGACGCCGAGCTGTGTGGCCAATACTTGGCCGTCTTAGAAGGGAGCTGATCAGTTTCTTGTCAGAGGAGCTCTTTTTCTTGGGAGAGGAAGAGTTTCTCCGGCAGTGGTCATGCCCATTCATTTCTGTTAACAATGAACGTCTTGTTCTGGTCTTTAGACCAAACTGGCGCTAGGGTCTTCTTCTTTATTCCCCCCCCCCCCTTTTTTCCGTGTCAGATTTTTCCGGTATCACTCACTGTTAATAATCATGCCACGCCGCTTTAAATCGCACACAAGAAATTCCTGTTAGTTATTCAAAGATGTTTTGGGCACTCTAATTGGCTCGCCTTACATGCTGAGCGTCATGTCAACTTGTGAATGTCAAATGTATCCGGTAACCTTGGCATGTGTACATATGTAAATAAAATTTTTTCTAATCAAGGCAGTGGAGGTAATCGAGAACCTGCTCCGGGGCCATCAGCAGCGGTTAGCACACACAAGTTGATCGCGCCTTTCGACGATCGCAGGGCTCCCTTGGATGCATACCTCAAACGTTGTGAGCGTATCGCAGAAAGGCACAGCTGGCCAAAGAAAAATGGGTTACAGCAGAGTATGTCTTTGACTGGGGAGACCCTCCGTGCGTTCTGTCGATTGTCTCTAGCATATTCAATGGATTATGATAAGGAAAATTAGCCCTACTCATACATTTTCGGTTTACAGCAGAAGGTTATCGCGAAAGGTTTCGTGAAAGTAAGCCGCTTGATAAAGAAACACGCAAGCAATACAGAGCACGTTTGCTCAGTCTTTTTGATCGATGGGTCGGGATGTTGGGAATGGCCACAACGTACAATGATCTACGTGACTTTGTGGTGGCCGAACAGTTCATGAGCAATTGTCATAGTCAATCGTCTGGCTATTTTCCTTCGAGAGAGTTCAAGACGATGGACAAAATGGCTGAGGCAGCTGAAAACTTTTTAGGGCCCCAGCGGAAAAGAAACTTGTCTTCGTTCAAAGAATCGTTAGAGGTAGGCATCCCGAGAGAGAAGGATGTTCCATCAAGTAGTCCATTGTAAGAAGGTGCCTCATTTGTAATCGACCTGAACATAAGGCTCCCGACTGTCGCTCTAAGCCAAAATAGCTTTATTGCGTTTATTGCAGAAAAAGGGGCATGATTTAAGCTCCTGCTCAAGAAAGCATGAAAACGAGAAGCAGTCGTTCTGTTGTGTTCAGCCAGAGAGCGTTGCGCCTGAAACTGCGTCCACAACAGCAGATAGGCCTGAACCAGCTGAGGATAAGGTGCTGGTCGGACTTGTCCAGAAAGAAACTGCAGACGCGAAACACATTCCTTTACTAGAGGGCGAGCTCCGAGGCCTACCCGTACGTGTTTTACGGGACACGGGGAGCAATTCAGTGGTGGTGCGGAGAGCCCTAGTTCCTGACTCAGCTCTCACCGGTTCGAGATCTACGGTGTTCCTTGTTGATGGCAGTAGTCTGGAAGTTCCCAAGGCAGAAGTCTATATCGCTTCCACTTATTTAAGTGGCACGGCTCTTGTGAAGTGCATGGAGACACCATTGTACGATTTCATAATTGGAAATATACCAGAGGCCCGTGAGCAATCAAATATTGATACTAATTGGAAGAATTCAGACGGCGCTGCTAAATTATGTCCTGGCACAGTCAGTGATTAGAACACCAGTGAAAATGGTGAGGGCTAGGGCCCAAAAGTGGTGTTGGCTGGAAAGAAAGGTTCCGGACGAAGGAGGGAGAGTTCTTATTTAAGCGTTGGTCCCATGAGGTTCACCAAGGAAATGCTAGAAACAGAGCAAAGAGACGGTGAGTCATTGAAGGCGTGTTGGCTGAAAGTAGGAAAGGTGTTTCAAGGCAACCACGGCAATTCGCACTCGTATTCTGTCAAAAAAGGGTTGCTGTACAACCTCTATCATGTCGCCTCTGGGAGAGAGGTTCGAAAGATAGTACTTCCCAAGTTTTGTCGATCACAGGTCTTAAAGCTTGCCCACGATAGCCAGTTGGCGAGCCATCAGGGCATTAAGAAGACTACAGATCGAGTTCTGGAAGAATTCTACTGTTCGGGAGTGCAGAAGGAGATTAAGAGGTATTTTAGGTCGTGCGACTCCTGTCAAAGGACGTGCCCGGAAGGCAAAGTAGGGCAAGCTCCGTTGGGACGCATGCCTCATATCGACACTCCATTTGATCGGCTCGCTATCGATAATGTCGGTCCGCTGTCGGCCACATCGGTGAAAGGGAATAGATATATTCACACCCTCGTTGATTTTGCCGCGCTGTATCCCGACGCCGTGGCTCTCACAAAGACAGATTCAGCGACTGTGGCAGAGGGTTTGGTGGAGATGTTTTCGTAAATAGGTTTTCCTAGAGAGATGCTTTGTGACCAGGGCTCCTGTTTCACTTCCGAAATGATGAGAGAGCTCAATGATCTCTTGGCAGTAAAACACCTCAGCATGACACCTTAGCATCTAATGTGCAGTGAGATGGTGGAGAAATTTGACGGCACGCTGAAGCAGATGCTGCAGAAGCTCAGTCTGGAGCAGCCCAAAACATGTGAACATTATATCGCTCCGCTTCTGTTCGCATACAGAGAGGTGCCGCAGGCTAGTATGGGGTTTTTTCCGTTAGAGTTGATATTTGGACGACATGTGCGTGGACCGCTCGCAGTCCTCAGAGAGCTCTGGACAAGGAAAGAGCTGGCAGAAGATACGAAGACGACATATGGGTACATTCTCGATCGATGAGAACGTCTCGAGGAAACTGTGGGAGCGGCACGTCAAAATCTCTTGCGGGCCCAACAGTTTCAGAAGAGATACTATGACAGGAACAGCAAGAAGCGGCAGTTAAGGGTTAGAGATCGTGCCCTTCATATTTTGCCGAGTAGCCGCAATAAACTCCTGATGCAGTGGAAAGGTCCATTCGTGGATGTTGGCAAAAAGAACGACGTGCATTATTAGATCGACTTGGGCCACACTAAGAAGCTATTCCACATTAATATGCTCAAACGGTATGAAGAGCGTGCGTCCCAAGAGACCGTGCAGGCGTCATCGTTCGTCATAATCCAATAAGCTGACTCAGATGAACAGCTGCCTACCCTTAGCACGTACAACTGTCATGAGATTGAAGCCGTGCAAATCTCCACCAAGCTCGATGAAGACAAACAGCAGGAGATTCGGAGCTTACTTGTCACTTATGCAGACATCTCCGAGATTCCCGGGAATACCAATCTGGTGGAGTGTCAACTCAGGCTGTCAACTTCTGAAGTTGTGAATACCCCGCAATACTTGTTGCCTTTTGCCATGAAGGACGTGATCGAAAAGGAGATGGACGAGATGATGAAATTGGGGGTCATTGAACGTTCAAAATCTCCATACAATTCCCCCCTCGTTCTAATAAACAGAACGACAACACCTACCGGACGTGCATTCACTTTGTACGCATCAATGATGTTCTTGTGTTTGATGCAGAGCCCTTTCCAAGGACAGATGTAATATTTACCAAGGTTGGAACCAAGGTGTACTTTTCAAAATTTGACATTGCTAAAGGCTACTGGCAAGTGCCCTTGGAGGTAGCTTCGAGACCGAAAACAGCGTTCTCTATTCTCTACCCAATCCGATCACTATCAGTTCGTCTATATGCCTTTCGGCATTTCCACAGCATCGGCTGTCTTTACGCGCCTGATGTGTATTCTGCTACAGGCCATAGGAAATGTCATTCATTACATCGTCGATCTTCTCGTAGCGACGTCTTCCTGGGAAGAACTTGTTTGGACTTTAATAGAGCTGGCTATTTAGTAGGGTTCCCGAGGCCGGCCTCACGAGAAAGCCACAGAAGAGTGAAATCGGAGCCACTAACATCTTTTTTCTTGAATACCAGCTTGGAGAAGGGACCACCCGACCATTGGAAACGGTGGTGGAAAAGCTTGTCAACGTACCGCCTCCAAAGACGAAGAAGCAAGTGCGTTCCTTCTTAGGGCTTGCCGGATAACTACCGCGATTTCATCCCTGGCTATGCCGACAAAGTCCAACCGCTCGTAGAGATGACAACCACCCGCCTTCGCCATGTCTGCAAGATATCCCCGCTTCACCTGGGACGCTCAGTACCTGGTGAACAGTTTCATTTATTCTGTAGTGTTGTACGCGTGTTGAGCATGTGTTTGTCTTTGTGTTTTCCTTTCTTATTGGCTCTTTTCCTTTAAATTATAAATACGGCTTCGTTTTGTTCTCTTTCATCTCTTTTCCTCTTGTCTTGTTCGAAGTTGCACGCGATAGCGTCCCCTTCGGAAAGTCGGGGACGCATTACCGATTCGCGACAGCTTGTCTTCGTCTGGACCAAGCATTTATCATTGGGGGTTTTAAATAGATTCATCCCTCCGAAAATGTAAATGAGCTATACGCTATATAAGAAGCATTTAGGCTAGGGAAGACACCCAGTTTTCCGGAGTTATAGCGTTGCGGTGTCTACGAAGCTTGGGATGCATAACTTAGGTAACATGGTGACATCCTGCCAACCCGGTGCGGTCCAACTGCATGGTCGCCTTCGTAGTTTTTGGCCTGATGCCTCATTTTAAATGGTGGACTTTGATTTGAGATCGCGCATTCTCACCCACCTGTTAATAAGAAACAATTGCCCATTGCTTTTTCGACAGCTTGGCGAGTTTCAGGCACATTAATCTACTATATACTATGTAAGTTGCTGCTTAAGCTGTGTCTTGCGTTCTGTCGAGTTTTAAGATTTTTTTAAATTGTTTCCGTCGTGGTAATTACAGTTGCTTCTAGTGCAGTCACAAGTGCCATCAACCTGAATTATAAGTGTTGCCCTGGTATAGTCGGAAGTCCTTTCAATTTCAATTTTCAATTTTCAATTTATTTTTCCATTTACGCATGGTGAGGGTCGAGAGAAAAAGACAAATTGTGGCTTGATATGCCCCTCGGCACTCACATTGCAGGAGAGCAGGCATCATCCAAATTACATACACAAGTAACGTTGCAAAAATGCAAACAATGGTTGCCAAGAACGGTTGGCGCACCATTAGAAAAAACAATAAGTAATGAAGTGCACACAAAAATGATAAACCAAAAAAGCAACAGAAAGAAAATATACTTCATGGAAAAACAGGTCTTTGGGTATTCGAATCAGGTCAACACTTTGTGGAATGAAACTAAAAGAAGCAGTGGCAGCATGGTGAAATCTAAAAAGAAGCACATACATCCTGTATATCTTTGCGGCATGCTCTTGATACATCAACCTTTGCAGCATGAAACTCATTTAAAAGACGGGGCAACGTGTTTGCTAGGCTATATGTACCATATGTTGTGCGACATGTTGGAATGTGCCACACTTCGCTGCGTCTGCTAGGGTAAACTTGCACATTTTGCGAAAGGTGTTCTGTTTCACGCAAGTAATTCAAATTTTGTTTTATGTAATTCTTATATCTTTCAGCCAGCCTAATATTATACATTTCGGATACAATTACGGCATTGAACTGGCGGAATAAATCGCATGTGTTTATATCAGCACCGATGTTTAGTATTGCACGTAAAGCCTTCTTCTGTAAAACGTAAATCTTATTTTTATTGGCACCAGTAGTTCCCCAAACTAAGTGCACATAGTTTACTTGGGACATAAAGAGCGAATTATAAAGGAGAAGTTTAACTTTGCATTGAAGTAAGTGACGATGCCGGTTAATGATACCCGTGACACGAGAAATCTTACTGATGACAGCGTTAACATGATTGTCCCAGCTTAGCTGGCTGTTGAAATGTACCCCTAAGATCTTAATATTGTCTACAACCTCTATCGTTTCCAAACCTAGCTTAAGATCGCATGGTAAAATAAAATATCTTTTTTTTTGGTTTAAATATAACAGCCTTAGTTTCTGTTACATTAATTTTAAACTGATTATTAACCGACCATTCATGGAGTGTACTTTTTGTTCTATTTACCTCGTTTACCACATCTTGATGAGAACAACAGTGAGACGTTATTGCATACATAACATACTTCGCATGCAGGCATTGATTAGCGATATCATTTATGTGAAAGTTAAAAAGAAACGGTCCATGAATACTTCCCCTAGGTTCGTCAGCAGTTACTTTTTTACTGATGATCGACAGCTATTATTTCTTACAAACTGAAAGTGGTGTGCGAGATATGATGCAAGAAGCGCATGAACACGACACCTGAAGCCACAGTAGAACAGTTTTGCCAAAAGTATATTACGACTGATGTGTCGAAAGCCTGCGAAAAATCTATAAAAACGCCAAGAGCAAGTTTTTTTTCCTCGAAACACCGTAAGATATACTCTTTTTGGCTTAGTAATGCTGTCTCGGTTGATTTATGTTTGATAAAACGAAACTGCAAATCTGTCAGTATATGATGTTTGTCACAAGAACATGATATGCGTGGGTGGATAATTTTTTCTAGTCCTTTAGGAAAGATTGGCAGCACGGAAACTCTCTATTATTAAATGCCGGTACACTTATCCGCTCTCGGTCACGCTGCATTTGACGCACTCAAAGCTTTCTTGATATGTGCTGTACAGCTGTGCCCGCAAGGGCTCAGCTAGCGGAAATTCATGTGGGCGCTACGCCATGCTTAGAGCAGCTTAATGATAACCGCTGTTTTCACGTACTATTTTTCATCCAGCGTTAGCTCGTTAACTCAGTTGGATAAGGAGGAGTTTTCTCAGTAGCAGATAGAGTTGAGCTCCGTTGGTGTAGGTTCCCAATAAAGTAGCCCGGTAACGCAGACCTATGAGCATAAAGCCCAGTACTCGTTCTCTGAGTGAGTGACGCATGACGCATGTGCCAGGAGTTCACCGGGGCTGATACTCTCCGACGTTCCTCCCCATGGCAGACATATACACGGACTGCTTTTTGGTGGACGCCAATGTGCCACCGATGGACCGGGACGCCTTCAAAGAAGTCTACATCGAGCGTCTACGACCGTGGGTGAAGCAGACACCCTCTGGCTGGGAGATGAGCGTGGGAATCTACAGGGTCCATGCCAGGTCACGTTCACCGGCTCCTGCTGTGCCCGACGCCGCGGCTTAGCCCACCAGACGACTGATTTCACTCTCACGATGTCAGTCACATGGTGTTCTCGTTTAGTGCTAGATGGTGGTGGTGTCTATGTACAAAGCTTACTGTTGTGTGTCGTCAATTACTCCGTCAGAGTCACTTGAATGAATCAACGTGTCTCTCCCACTATATCCCATAAAGGCACGAAGTGTCCTCTCAAAACGTCAATGATATTCTAGTGGCCGCTCGCTGCTCATTTCGCGAGCCCTATCGGGACACGACGCGACAGACTTCGTCCGACGGAACGTTCATTCTGCTCTGGTTCTTAGAAAAAGATCGCAGGTCACTTAGTTTTCCTCTGAGCTCCGGAGACCATGTCTGATAGCCTCCCTGGCACTTAAAAACCATGAGGGCTTGAAGGAGAGGGGAAAGATGGGGAAGGGAGCGTCTTTACATCATCTGTCAAAGACACAAATGCTCGAGGTGTTTTGTAATTCGCTGTGCAAGGCCCAGTGTCAAAGCTGGTGTGCTGAGAAGTCTCTTGAAGATCGGGACACATTCTTCAAGGCATGAAAATGATACCGTTCTTAGATTCAGTGGTATGTTTTACAGCGTGCCTTGTACATGAATCGGAATATGCGGCTTAACTTTATTTGAGTTCTGTTCCGGAGTTCAGTATGCATGGAATAAGATGCAAGTGTGCGGAATGCAAACGATTCGAGAGAATTATGAACTGCTTCAGTAAGTAACACTTGAAGAAAACATTTAATATATTGCTGTGAAGCAGTTAATACATCTCGCAGTGCACTGAAGGAACTAATGCGAGGAGAGGTATAAGAGAACCAAATGTGCTTTTACAGAGATTTGGTGGCCTAAAAAACAACGAAAGTTCGCAAAATAGTAGAATTATCGAATTCTTTCGCGATTAACGTACACAAAAAACAAACACTGAAGATCGAAAAGTCCCGTCTGTGTAAACTCTAGTGTATTTGTGCATCTCTTTATTTCATTTATTTTCCATTATGAGGTTGTATTTTTGAGCGTGCTTCTTAAGGAATCGTCACAGCTTTTATCGGCAGCGTCAGAGCGATGCTGTTAGCGGAAGGCGGTTGCCTCGGGAACCTGTTGTTCCAGTTCATCTACCGCGGCTAGTGATAATGAAGGGCTATTAAACGCGTCGCCCGAGAAAATGCTCAGCGACGCCGACGTGAGGATGCAGCTGTGCGCGCGGCCGAAGCAGAGGCGGCTACATTATATAAGCGCGGCGCAAAAAGTAGACGCGGTGATGACGTACGCGCCCCCGCTGACGAATGCGGAGACGTACTTAAACGAGTCGCGCCTGATGACGCACGGAAAGCGAACAAATTACTCAACCGTCAGGCGGCTATATAAGCGCGACGTAAAAGCGCGGCACAATACATCCGGCCGGTTCCTGCATCGCGATGAGGGAGGAAGACGCAGCTGCTAAATGACCAGGGAGAAGAGCTGCGCTGAAAATTGCATCAACCGAGGAGGAGGAGGAGGGACTATAATGGAACAGGAGAGGTCTGCCTGGTTGTCGGCCTGGCATGGTACTCCAGGACATCACCCGAGGCGTAAGCGTACGAGGAGCCGCAGCCATGGTCTAGTTGTTAGGGCACCCGTCTGGGCTGCGGGAAGTGGTTTGTTCGAATACCACAGCAGTACACGCACCGGTAAAAATGAGCACAAGCGTCCCCCGGCCAGGCGTTTGGACAACTTCAGGGTGTGCGCTTGGTCGAATCTCCGTAAACCCCGCTGCGTCCTCCGTGGGCCTAGCCCAGTTTCGGACAACCACGCAGCTTGCTAAAGTTGGTTCCTCGTGCGAGGCGCACACGTGACGTCATTCCTAGCATACGACCGAAGATCTGTGCAGCCGTTGTCTAAATGTGTGCCCCTGAGCAGTTTGATTCTCAGTCGTGTAGCAGGGCTATCTAGCTCCCCAGGTAATCTGGGTACTTAGGAAGGTCAGGAGAAGAGTTCCTCGCCTCGTCGAGATATCTGGAATGCTGAAGATTGGAAAAGTAACCATAATGCATGGCGACAAAACGAACCCTGTGCTGTGTAGCTTTCCAAAGGACGAGATATTCCGGGTGAGTTCCTTCAGAGCATTGATATGGTTTACAAAACAACGTGGTTGGCATTTCGAAGCCTGCGTTGACATGTAACAGTTTCCGCTGTGTTTGTTTCCTGCGTACTTGATGTCCGTGCTTTATGTGCTTTTATTATTTGCAAAATATGGCAGTGCCATTTTGCCATGTCTGTAGTTTAAGCATGCCAACTTTGTCCATGCCTTTGTTTCTAGATCGGCGGATGTTTGTTTGCTTTTATTTCTTGGTGTTTCGAGTAATACTGCTATGGAACTATAAATTTTCCAGTATTGTTGGCAAGCGCTCTTGGTTGATGTTTTGTGTCTCTGCTCATCTCATGCTTAAGACTGTGCATGAAAGTGCCTGGAAAATTAAAAAAAAGTCTTTGATCAATAGGAATATTGCTGGCTATTTACCAGCCAGATAGAGACTAACCAGCCACGTTTGAGCTGAAGTAGCAACGACATCGTTTTGCTATTATTCGTTATACTTACCCTGCATTTGTCAGAGCTGCCCAAATTCGCACTGCTTGACAGGAATTTTTTATGAGTTTAGCCCCTGTAAACATTTTCACCTAAACTTACACAAACTCCTACTTGCCAGCTTCGAATGCCTCGAGTTCTAATCTTTCTTGTTAATTATATACCGATGTATTAACAGCTTTCATAGTTTTATATTCGTCTGGATTTGCTGCGTGCGGTAATGTATCGTGGAATCACTTCGTGTTTTTTAATCTATGTTAGGTCATCCTTTGTCTTCGCTCTCCTTTCAGGAGCAAGCAGGTGCTGTGCGTCTAGTGGTGCCAGTCGCCTTCCTGTTGATGTGATGATGGTGATGTCCTCGGGCTGAATGGCTTCTAGCCAGCCTGTTCCTTATCTCTATTCGAACCTCTTTGTCTTCCTCCATGTTAGCGAATGATATAATAATAATAATAATAATAATAATAATAATAACATTCGCCTTCTTTTTATAAGCATTCCAAGCGAGGTAACTGTTTCCGTACTTTTAAGGTGTCTGTGCGTGCAGGCCAATAATGATGTTACGGTATTGTTGTTTCACTTTTAAGTGTCTTCACATAATTCTTGCCATTATGCAAGCTTACCTGCTTCATTGCACTACCTGCCGCTATATTGTGTGATCACGTTATTTTTCGCGTGTATTTAGAACTGTAGCCCTTCCACTGTAATGACGAGAAATGAGCGAAAAAATCAGTGCATAAAATTTGTCAAGTCGCCTTTGTATGGATCAGTTCTACGGAATCCTGCACCTGAAAGTTGGGCACACTCTTGAGCCTCAGGGTTCGCCGCCGAATACATCGTCCAGCGGTGCGCTTGCCGTGTGTCGAGTGCACGTACTGTAACGCTGTGGCCGTGCAGTTTTCGTGGCATCGCTTGAACTTCGAAGAATCAGCCACGAGTTCCAGCGACCCTTGGAAATAAAAATCAGGCGTTTAGCGCGCAAAAGCACAGCCAACCTCGCGAGACGAACCGGTAATGAGCAAGCGATGTTGTTCGAATGACGCTGAATAAAAAGCAAGGACGCATGCATTGCTTCAAATGACGGGGTGCTACGAACGCCTTTCGGTAGAGTAGACACTTGTCCCATATCCTGATTCTTTTTCCAGGATTAGAATAGACCTTTATGCCTTCTGTATGAAGCTTTAGAAAAACAACTACTTACGGGTTGATCTCGGAACCCAACCGGCAACTTTGGATTAGGAGGCGGACGCGCTACTTCATAATGATGATGATGATGGCCTCTGGCTGAATGGCACGTGCCGACGGTGGGAGATTGGCCAGGGTACATTGTTGATACAAACGCACACATGGGTAGCGAGTGGAGTAATTGAATAATTTTGTGAGGAAGACGCAAATTTGGACGAAAAAAGGTGAAAAAAAGGAAATTAAAAAGCTGTGAATTCACATTTTAGCATAAGAATCTACCTGATGGAATTATATACGCGTGAATAAAATCGCATACAGGCTTCAAGGCATATCCTTTGGCGCTTGCCCCAAAGGAGAGTAGGATCGGAATAGTAATAGGGAGCCCCAGTCGAGCAAGGGGGATCTGCGGACAGAAGCGAGCCGCCGGCAAAAGAAGAAAAAGTGATCTATTGACTCTATTTCGCCACAATACTCACGAAGGTTGGTCAGCGATAACCCTGATCGACATAAATAGAGATTTAGTAGCCGTATTCTGCAACGCAAGAGGTTCATGGACACCTCACATTTTCTCGAACTGCACTTCCGCACACTCCAAGGAAATACCAGGTGTTAAAAATCTGCTACAGCAAGAAGAGGCTCATGGGTCAAGTAGTGGAGGCGCTGGAACTGTTGAAAGCATGCTGCAGTCAAGAAGACAGTATTAGGGACGAATGGGACAATAGGTCCCCCAAGGGCGGACTTAGCTAAAAACTCAGCCCTCTCATTAGAAACAATGACACAGTGAAAACGAATTTCTGTAATATGTGGTGGAAGAAAAAATCGAAGGGAATGGCTCATAGGAGTATCTCTCGAATTATCGAATGCTGTCAAGACTGAAAGGCTGTCTGAAAGTATAATAACCTGAGATATATTGCAGGGAATTCTGATTAAGGCCAACTCAATGGCCAGAAACTCGGTGACAAAAATATGGTATAGTCAGGGGCCCGAAATGAATAACTTCAATCAAGAGCCATTGAGTAAATGCGAATGGCTGTCTTTTCATTTTGCCGGGAGGCGTCTGTAAAAATGGCTATATGGTCAAGAAAATTATCCAGATACTCCTCAATAAGCCCTTTTAATACACTGGGAGGCAGATCTTTCGCATTCCCTGGGAGGGTGTCATCAAAGGAGGCCACAGTGTCAGCGCGGCGGGGGATAACTGGTACTACAGAATTTATTGATATAGAAATTTTTTACAATAGTGAATTAGTGAACACAACCTGAGGAAGCTTGTACCTAGGCCAAGAAGTACAAAAGAATAGAGGGGTTCGTTGTGAAAATGAGGTTAGCCAATCCAGGAACATGCTCCAAAGACCTTAAAAACGTCCGCACAGTAAGAATCTGAAACCTCGAATTAAGATCAGATATCCGCGCCTCCAAGTACAGCACAGCATTCGCCAATGATTTAGACAGACCTAAACAAAGGCGCTGAGCGCGTGGCGTTCCATAACAAACAGGGGTTCAAGCTCGTACTCTGGGCGCCAAGAAAATAGAACAGAGCCGAATTCAAGTATTGGCCGCACATAGGCCTTATAAAGAAAGAGCAAAGTGTCGCGACGCATACCAAATTTTTTGTTGCTGATCCTAACCAACAGCCAAGGGCACGCTACCTTTAAGCACAATGCTTTTAATATGGGGCCGCCAGTCTAACTTCGGGTCATATAGTATACCCAAATAATTAACCGAATCAACTTGCGGGATTAGGATAGAATGATACGACAAAGAAATGTAAAGAAGGGATGACGGTGGAAAAACAAGGACGGCGCACTTGTTGACATTTAAAGTGAACATCATGCTGTCGAGCCAAACTTCAAGAGCATTTCAATACTCCTGCAACAATTGATACAGGATATGAATGTATTTGGCAGAAGCGAAAAAAGCATTATCATCCGCATACACATAAATTTTGACTTTCGGGTGAATAGTGATATCACGCATTAGTATGTTAAACAACAACGGCGAAAGAACGGAGCCTTGCGGGACACCTCTAGACTGGGCGTATGTGTTAGAATTTAATGTATCCTTAGTGCAAAAGAAATATCTGGTTCTTAAGAACTCTCTTATCCACGCGAAGAGGTACGAAGGAGGTTGTACACCAACTAGCTTTTGATGCAAAATGTTGTGTTCAACGCTGCCATGCGCCTAAGCAATATGTAAAGTAACCAATGCAGATACCTCTTTTTGCATCATAGCAACCCTAAGACGTCTCTCCAAGTCTATGTGCGCGGTCCAAATTGAACACCCACTGCGAAAACCAATCTGAGCCTCACTGAAGCCTCAAAGAGACATAACATGATTCGTGAGGCGGCTGAAGACTACCCCTTCTACAAGCTTAACTAAATTTGATGTGAGAGCAATGGGCCGAATATTGTCGAGCTCAAAACCATTTGTCTGGTCTCTGAGCAAAAAAATTATTTTCGCTGCTTTCCAATTTTGTTGAATCCAGGCTTTTTCCAAAGACGAGTTGACAATCTTCAAGAGGCCCAGGGCAAAGTCTTGCATTAGTATCTTCAACATGACAACAGTCACTCGGTGAACCCCAGGGGTAGCAGACTGCAGACAATTTACTATAGACGTTAAATCAGATACAGAGACCTCAGTAAAATCTGCACTCAGATAGAATAGGGTCGAAGGAAAGACAGTGCGAGTATAAAAAAGCGCAGCAACGCCTTGAGCTATGGACTCCAATTGTTCTTTTTCATCCCGAGGGGTCAGCACAGTGGATTGAGCTGTATGAGAAATGGCAGCACGTTAGTACGTTCCATGTATCTATAGAGAGATTTCCGATTGACTTGGTTGGAAAACTAGGGGTTCAGATTTGCATTGTAGACATCCTTAGCCTTAGATATGGTTCTTTTAAAAGATGCTACAAAGAATTTGTAATTGATCCAATTCTTAGGGCACTGGTTATGCTCTAGGCTCTTCCATGCGGCTTTCCTCTGACGATGAGTTTTTTCGCAAGCTTATTCCACCGCTCGAATATTTTTAACGGTTGACTGAACCGTAAAGACTGATCGCCGAGTGGCATCTAACACGGAAGTTAAAACTTGAGGACAGCGGTCAGAATTATCCGAGGGAACAACCGACGAGAAGGCCTCACCTAGAAGTCTCTTGAACAGTGTATTATTGACTAACTTATGTGCGTAACCAGTCGCCCTAAGCGGGCTGCATGCAATAGTGAAAGTGATTGGATAGTGGTCACTTGACGTACCGTGGTCAATCGTAGACCACGAAGATACCCCAATACCATTGGCAGCTAAAGTTAAATCAATAGCTGACCGAGAATTTGTCCTCATGTAAGCTATGGCGTGACTGTTATAACAGCACACACCATTTGTGGGCAACCAAAACCAAAGTAACTACCCGCTGCAGTCTGTCCTGACACCCAATATAAGATGGTGCGAATTGAAGTCCCCAGCCAGAAATACATTTTTGCTGTTGCACAGTAAAGCGTCTAGCCCGTCCACGCTACGGACACCGGCGGGGAAGTAAATATTCGCAACTATAACAGGGGCACACTGCGGCACAAGGATGTCAACTGCAAGAATCTCACAATCAGGCTGCATTAATTTATGAGACACGTTAGCACGATGGTACAGTTTTGATGAAATCAATTTTACCAAGCCTCCACCCCTGCCGTTTGGGCGATCAGCTCTAAGAACACAGTAGCTTTGAACTGCAAAAGGACGACTTGGAGAGAGCCACGATTCCTGTAGTAAAATAATGTTTGGAGAAAATTGAAGAATAAGCTGCTGTAAATCGTGGAAAGAAGATGCGATAGATCGAAAATTCCACTGGAGAACAGAAATACCCGCTATGATTACTGCTTTAAAAATGAGGCAGCAAGAGCCTCTTTCAACAAGTCTGATTTCTTTGCAGTCCCTGGCGAACCTTTCTTGGTATTGATATGCGGATGGTCTGATTTAGAAGGAGAAGAGGAAGCACGACGCTTTTGAGATTGAGTTGTCATTTCAACATGTGACTCACAAGCGTTAGAGAGGGAGACTGGGTCACAGACATTTGCACTCACAGGCGTGGAGGCAGAAGGGGTGATTGGTTGAATATTGTCAGCAGATACATTGGATGGAGAACCGGTAGACGAGGTTAGGTTACCTAGCGCCGATGAAACCGCCTGCGCGGAAATTACCTGAGATAATGCATCACTGAACGTATTGATCATGCGGTCAAGTACTCAAGCAACAGTCTTCTCTACCGCATCGACAACCGACTTTGTAAAGATTGTCTCCACATCGGCAGCGGTCGTGCGGACAACATTTGCGTACGAGGGCTGTCGTCTGTCAAGAAGGGCATAAGCATCTGAAGCAACGTGAACACCGTTCGCGTTGAATAATGTCCAAGACAGACTGTTCATCGGCACGCTTCGGGCAGGTGGGATCGTCAGCTGTGTGATCAGAGTGGCAAAGGCAACAGCTAAATGACTCACCAGTGCAGACGTCGGAAGCATGATCACCGCCGCAAACGCGGCAGCGCGTTGCCGACTTGCAAGATTTCCCACTGTGACCAAAACGCCAGCAGTTCTTACATTGTAATGGTCGGGGCTGCAGTGGGTCAACACGGTATGCAATGGGCCAGACTTTGATTTCGCATGGGCAAAGAGAGAATGTCACCACCGGCATCATGGAAATCTGCAAGAATTTCTTCTGGTGTAGCAGAGGGATCCACACCACGTATTATTCCTTTTACGCAGGCAAGTTGCTCAGGAATAAACGCTTCCACCGGGAGTGAGGCGAAAGAAGTGCACTGCAGCAAGTCTGCAACACTAGCCAAATCAGATGATCTGCACAGAATTCCTCTTTTGCCAAAAGGCCGAACCTCAGCAATTTCAAGATAGCGGCTGGTCGCAGCCGTCAACTGCTCCTGGATCAGACGTGAGCTTTTTATATTAGCGAATTTATCTCCTGCAGGCACCAGCGCCACAGGGATGTAGGCATGTAGGCACACCGCTTTGTGAAAAAGACTTAAGCGGTATATTTTCAGCCGGCAAACTGGCGAACCAGGTTGCCGAACCTGTGCCCGGGGATGACATAGCCATTGTGCGAAGCGTAATAAGACATGACGCACTCAAGAAAGGAAAAACCGGGAAAAATCCCCCACTCACGGAACGGCCTCACCAGTACTTGACAGGTCAGAAGACGCCGAGGCAGTCAGCAGCACCAAGAAACACTTCAGCATAGAGGCTTCCTTGAAGAACGCAGCGGCGGTCACACGATGCAACCACTCGCACTGCAGTCCCCCCCCCCCCCCCCCGCCACACACACACACACACGCAACAAACGACAAAAAACAAAGATACTACTTCAGTCACAGATGTCTTCTTTTTCTGATCACAGTATTTATTGCGCGCGCATGTGCGCAGGAATTAGCTTTATAGAACGATTATTCATAAAGCAGCCACCTAGTGGCTCTCTGCAAAACACACACACACACACACACACACACACACACACACACACACACACACACACACACACACACACACACACACACACACACACACACACACACACACACACACACACACACACACACACACACACACACACACACACACACACACACACACACACACACACACACACACACACACACACACACACACACACACACACACACACACACACACACACACACACACACACACACACACACACACACACACACACACACACACACACACACACACACACACACACACACACACACACACACACACACACACACACACACACACACACACACACACACACACACACACACACACACACACACACACACACACACACACACACACACACACACACACGCACACGCACGCACGCACGCACGCACACACACACACACACACACACGCACGCACGCACGCACGCACGCACGCACGCACACACACACACACACACACACACACACACACACACACACGCACGCACGCACGCACGCACGCACGCACACACACACACACACACACACGCACACGCACACACACACAACTAAGGACAGCAAACAAAGATAAAAGGGCGACAAGAAAAGGGCATAGCCACAATGGAAACCAACACGGTGGAACGTCACTTTCATCGTAAGTTTTCTTCAGCTGCAGGATCATATGGCCATAATGTGTTCTGGGGGAAGCGAAAGATTTAGCATTCCGGCCCAAAATTCGCGTTTTCGACAGGCTTTGAACTCCAAGCAAAAAGATTGGAGATGGCATTGAAGCTCCGCCTGAAGGGTATACCGCGATTGCGCTAATAGGGAATCGGTCATTCTCTCGGCGTCGAACAGAGCTTGCGGGCACGGTGTCAGCAGGTTGGCGAGAATTTGAGTTACATCAAGGATGTCGTCCACCTGAGCATGAGAGGGAACGGACAGATGTCTAAAGCCGATAATATCAGGCATATACTCAAGGCCATCGACGACAACGCATTTCTGATGTTAGAGCGAGATCTGCGCACCGTCGCAGAAGTCGTCACCCAATCAGAGCTTCGAGGAACTACGCAAGCAGAGGGCTCTGACCTCACCACGTCCGTTAAGTCGCTTGCTGGCCTGACTGATGCAGTCGACCAGCCATCGCTCCTGCCACACATCAAGAGCATCATCGGTGGAGAAGGTGCTCAGCAGCTCTCACTTATTTCACGCCATCATCACAACTCGCTCCGAATCTGTCCCATATTATTCAAGGACAGGTCACTGAGGCTCTACTGCAAGCACCTCAGCCCACACCTATCAGCCAACACATATGAGGACGTTGTTGAGAGACCTTGTCCTTATACCAATGCTCCGCCTCGTGGTCCCGTTCGACAGCCCGCAGCTTTTATTCCACCACCAGCTCAACTGGTAAACTACTGGCGCACGCCTAAAAATATTCGACCGCCTGCTCGACTGGGAAACTCTTGGCGCACGCCTGACAACCGCCTGATCTGCTACTTCTGCAGCTTGCCAGGTCATTTGGCGCTACTTTGCTGTTAACGCATGAACGTACAGCCTTTGTCCGTAAAGTTTCGAGATTAATTTATTTTATTCTCTAGGAATGATTCCCCAAAACAAATAAATGCTGGCACGTATGAGTAGCGCCATCTTTACGGGCTAACCAGAGCAATTTAAGTTAATTTCTGTGGCAGTCGCTAGACGGCACTAGATGTAGAAAAATACGTTGCCACTAGTCGTCTGCGCATTCTACTCTGAGTGAATGTGGAGAGATGGACGTCCACCTCGAACAGCGTGTAAGAATAAAATTTTTTGTGAAGCTTGGCAAGACAGCCACACAGACTATGAGCTCCTTCGTGACGCTTACGGCAACGAGACATTATCATGGGCGCGAGTTTTCGAGAAGCACAGAAAGTTCGTTTCGGGGAGAACGTCGGTGGAAGACGACACAAGGCAGGGGGACCCTTCAACCTCACGGAATGAAAACAACGTGGCTCAGATAAGGGAAGTGGTACAGCAAGACCGCACCATTACAGTCCGCATGCTGTCAGATGCTCTCGACATTAGTAAGACAACGTGCCACCTAATGTGGCGTGAGAACTTGGGGAAACGAAAGCTGAATGCTAGACTTGTGCTGCGCTCTCTGAAACAGCAGCAGAAGAACACACGGGCATCAGTGAGCGCTGATTTGCTCTCCAAGGCATGGAAGGATGCTGCATTTGTCGACAGCATTATTGCTGAAGACGAAACATGGTGTTTTAAATACGATCCTCAAACAAAGAGGCAGAGCGCCGAATGGCGTTCCACAAGCTCTCCGGCGTTGAGAAAGGTGCGGCGACAGAAGACCGAAACAAAGACGGTGCTGATAGTTTTTTTCGCTACCAGAGGTGGCATAAACTACGAGTTCGTCCCACAAGGGCAGACGGTGAATCAGGATTTTTATATCCGCGTGCTCCAACACATGCATATATGATTCACTACGACGCCGTCGTCCTGACTTATGGGCATCTGGACAATGGAGCCTTCTACACTATAACGCAAGGCCGCGCACTGCTTTCAGGGCGACAAAATTTCTCGCCAAACTCAGCATTACTGCACTCCCCCATCCGCCATACTCGCCTGACCTCTCCCTATGCGATTTTTTCTTGTTTCTTTGTGTGAAGAGAGCCCTAAAATGTCGCTGGATGGGGAGCGTGGAGCCCATTCAATACGCCACGACAAAGGAGCTGACCGCCCTGCCAAAAGAAGCGTTTTCAGACTGTTTCCAAGGCCTCAAGAAGCGTTGGAAGCCGTGTTTAGACTGCAAGGAAGACTATTTTGAAGGGGTGCTACACAAATAATTTCAATGCTAAACGAAATTTTTTTAATTGGCTCAGTCTCGAACCTTTACGGGCAAATGTTGTATTACGACTGCTTTCTGAAGTTTCCGGTTACTGGCCCCAGCGTTAGTACTCAACTCCTGCTGAGCCGTCCAGAAGGTGTTCTGTCTTCTGAATGCATCGCTCTCTCCGGACGCGGTTCGCCTTCTCCACGTTGGGTTTGGTGGACACCCTTTGACAATCATGTATGTTTGTGACTGTTGAGTATGCTTGATTTCATCTTTCACCCTTTCTTTTTTCTATTTTCCTCTCTTTTCAACCTCTTCTCTTATCTTCTTTTCTTTTACCCTTACCTGGAGCAGCATGCTAGGCCAACAACCAAGCAGATCTCTCCTGTATTCATTTAAGTCTCTCCTGTCTCTCCGATGTGACGGCGTCACACGAAAACTCAAGAGGAGGGCTAGGTGCCGCCGTACCTGAGGCGAGAACTGCGCAGTCGGTGAAATTTGAAAGGCCTCGTTTGTCTGCCGCTAACTTAATTGAAGCTTTTGTAGAGGGCGTGTCTGTGATGACGCTTGTCGACACCAGAGCTGTGGTTTCTGTCATGAATGCAGCCCTTTGCGCTCTGTGAGGAAAGTGAAGACGCCCCTTTCTGGCCTGTCGTTACGAACTGCAAGCGCGTACCTCATCCAGTCCTTAGGAGGGTGTACTGACCGAGTAGTCATACAAGACATTTTATATATTATCGAGTTCATCGTTCTGCCGTCATGTTCGTATTCGATCATCTTGGGCTGGGACTTCCTATCGTTCCACGACTTGTTCATCGACTGTGCTCGGCCTCAAGTAGCGCTCTCTACGCTGCCGAATCAAGTGCCAGAGGCTAAACTTTGCGACGCCTGTGTTTCTGCCACAGGTCTTGCTGCCGACAGTACCGATATGCCTGAGTTCTCTTCCCTAAAGTTCTTGTTGCCGACAGTAGCAATATTCTCGCGTGCTCTTCCGTGATTGTGCCTCCCTCCTGTGACTCTGTTCGCAATGCAATTGTTGTCTTCAAGCCGTCTCATACTTTTCTGCGCCGCCACTGCCTGGCGCTGCCTTATGCCTTGCTCACTATATCCGCCGGCCTCACCGCAGTGTAGATCTCCAAACCCTTTTCAAACCCCTCCGCTTGCGCTGCGCAAATCCGTCGGCAATGTGCCGCTCTTCGATTCTGTTCCGAACCACGACGCCACCGCAGAATCGCTGCCGGTCGGCATGGACGGCCTTAGCTCATCTGCTCCTGCGCCTACCTTTGCATCGACCGACCTATTCCGTCGCTCTATCGACGCCACTCTTCCTCCAACAAAGGATACCCAGCTTCTTGTACTTCTTCAGAAGTTTCGCTCCCCCTTCGATTGCCAGCGACCCATTTCGCTGCGCGCGTCGACTGCCGAGCACCACACTGACACTGGTGCCCATGCCCCTCTGTGACAACGCCCTTACAATGTTTCCACCACTGAACGACAAGTTATTGAAGAACAGTTGGACACCATGCTTAAAAGCGGAGTTATTCAGCCCTCCAACGTCCCATGGGCCTCTCCAGTTGTCCTCGTGAAGAAGAAGGATGGCTCCGTTCGATTTTTCAGTCGAATACCGCCACATTAATAAAATCACGCGCAAAGACGCCTACCCTCTTCCCCGTATTGACGACGCTCTGGACTGTCTACAAGGCGCGGAGCTTTTTTGTTCGCTTGATTTGTGCTTTGGTTATTTGCAGGTCCCAATGGCAGCTCCACATCTTGCCAAAACCGCGTTTGTGAACCCTGACGGTCTGTACGAGTTTACCGTCATGCATTTCGGCCTATGTCAATCTCTTGCCACTTTCGAGCGAATGATAGACACTGTTTTCCACGGCCTCAAGCGGAAGACATGCCTGTGCTAGTTAAACGATATAGTCATCTTTTTTTCCGACCTTAAGATGCGTGTATGCCGCCCTAAGCCCGTCTTGACACGCCTCAGAAACGCTTGCCAGCAACTGTACTTAAAAAGAAATCCATTTTACTGGCCATGAACTCACAATTTTAGGTCACGTTGTGTCGGAATACGGTGTACGCCTTGACCACGGCAAATTTCCTGCCGTCACTAGACGAAGTTTATTGCGCTGCTCGTCACTGCACGAATGGTTCTTGTTGCCATTGACACCTCACGAGGCATGGGGCAACCGCGGCGTTCCCTGCTGCGACAGCCCAGGATGTGGCGTCTTTCTTCTGCGGCGGTTCATCCTTAGACACGGTGCCCCTCGTGAACCGCTCAGCGACACAGGCCGCGTCTTGCTCTCTGACGTCATCAAAACCCTGCTCCGAGAGTGCAATGTCATCCAAACAAACTTCCACTGCTTACCACCCTGAGGCAAACGGCCATACTGATCACTTTAACCGCACTCTGGGTGACATGCTGGCTATGTACATCAGTTCTAACCACACGAACTGAAACATGATTCTCTCTTATATTAAGTCCGCGTACAATACTGCTCACCTACCAGTACTCATTTATGGGGCAGAAACCTGAGGGCTGACGAAAAGGGTTCAGCTTAAGTTAAGGACAACGCAGCGAGCAATGTAAAGAACAGTGATATGTGTGGCATTAAAAGAACGAAAGCGGGCAGAGTGGATGGGGGAACAAACTCGTGTTAATGACTTCCGAGTCGAAATAAAAGAACGAAATGGGTTTGTGCAGGGCATGTAATGGGAAGACAAGATAACCGCTGGTCCTTAAAGGTAATGGAATGAATTCCAAGAGAGGGCAAACGTAGCAAGGGGCGGTTGAGATTAAGGAGTTTGCGGGCATACGGTGGGCGCAGCTGGCAAAGGACGGGGTTAATTGGAGACACATGGGAGAGGCCTTTACCCTGAAGTAGGCGTAGCCAGGATGAGGACGATGATGACAATACTGCTACGCAGTGTACCCAACTGGGGTTTCTCCTTTCTTCCTTCTTTACGGCCGACATCCCTGAGTTCCGATCGCTGCTGTTCTCTCCTACCACCGTGATACATCTGAGTGCACCATCGGTCGCTCACGACAGCTACCCCATCTCTCTAATATATCCGCCACGGTGATCAACCTGAGCATTTCCCTCGCGGCTGTCTTGCCTGACTGAGGATCCCTCCGGCATTGCGGGCCTCTCGCGGAAACTTCTCGCCAAATAACAAGGCCCCTATCACATCTTGCAGCAAACATCTCCTGTCAACTATATGGTCCAGCCACTCACGTCGTCCACCGATCTCACGACGCCACGGTCGCGAGACTGTCCATGTCCAGCGACTCAAGGCATACTATGACCCCGTTGTCTTGTCAGCCCATTAAGTCGCCAGGATGGCTCCTCTTCTGCCCGGGGACCATTGTGAAGAAGAAGACGGGCATCTGCATCGCCTACTGCACGCTCCTGCTGGACTGGCTGATCTCGGAGTGCTGTTGGCCCTGCTGCCGTTCCGAAGCTTCTCCAAATAAGATTCATCTTACACTACGTACACTTTGTACAAATTATATGCCTTACCTTACGTTACATGTAAAGTGCTGAGCCAAGCTACGTTGCAGATTGATTATGAGGCATGTCTATAAATGCGCGTGATTTGTGAAAACCCCACTTACATCAATTGTAAAGTGCCGAGTCCTGATGCTTTGCAGAATGACTACGGGCCATGACTTATCATGGGTCATAGTTAGGTTTCATCATTCATGACTATACATGTTTGCTTACAGGTGTTGTGACATCGTACAACGGCGTTCTGGCATCCTACGAATTTTGCGCCATAGACAGCGGACGCTCGCTTTTCTGCTAATGGGACATATAATGCTTTCGCATTATTAAAATGGAAGCAGCCTTACCTCTTTCCTTCATAATACCGGTCTCCTACCAGCGCAGCACACTATGCGCATTTTAATATAAAATAACAATACATATGTATTAAAAACGTTGTTGTATTTATTTTTTGCTCCAAAAGCATGTCATTATACAGTGTGAAGAGGCGGGAAGGAAGGGCAGAAAGTTCGTAGAAAGAGTGATGACCAGTTTAGCTCAGATGGTCGCAAAAATGGCCAGTGTAGCGATTGCCCGAGGTGCCTTTTTCGTTGTCACATTCACTCGTTGCCCTCAGATTAGAGCATGCAGCAAGCTGGATAAAAGCACCCCGCTTTGTACTGTAACTAGCGCCGCGGGGCGGTCGCCCATGGCAGCGTACAAAGCTGCCTTGTTGCGTTGCGCCACATTTACATCTTTTAGCCAGCGTTGTCGGCTTCTTCGGCTGATCCGTGAGTGCGTGTCCTCGCGAGCGAGAAAGAAGACGAAGGTGCAGCTGCCGCGAATCGCACGGGCGTTGCCTTTTTCCCGAGTGGAACAGCAGCGGTCGTCGTCCTCTGCTACGAGATGTACCGTTTCAGCCTGGCTGCTGCTGTCTTCCTGACCCTCACGCCTTTCATATTCAAAGGTGAGCACTGGCACGCACCCGCATGCCTTCATCAGAGGCGTTCCACTACTGATAATGTTGACACCGATTGGCCGCTGCGCCCGAGTGTGGGCGTTGAAAAGTAGACTGCGGGTGCGATCTAGTGAAGCGGTATGATATTGCTTTGATTGTTTTTTTCTGGTGGGCAGCGTAGTTTCCGGGACGCTGTGCATATCCGTAGTGTTCCGCGGAGGAGAAAGGGCAGGAAGATGGGATTTTTGACCGCAGCAAACAATACAAAGGGAGCAAGTGTTGAGGGGGAGCCTCTGTGCGCTATCCAAAGCTTCACTATATGAAACCTTGTCTTCGTGTCGGCCGTAGTGCGTGGTCTGACGTTTCTGCATTCACTTCACATGGAAAACTCTTGGGAAGTCGAAAAACATTTGTGGCGTGGCATGTGGCGTGGGTTTTCTTGCGTTATCACTGACGTAACTGGTGAACGCACCGGGAATCGTCTTCCAGCACTTGGATCACCTAACGTCCGAGATTCCACTTCACGTGACTTTGCCTTATATCGGACGAGGGAGTTGTTGAAACGGCCCCACTCAGGGTTGGCGAAAGCCAGTTCCACTGCCCCTTCCACGTGCTAGCGTCAGGGGGGCACCACAGCCCGCGAAGCAGCATGGCTTACGCACAGGAAGCTCTTATGTGAAATGTCTATGAAAGCCTTTCCAATAAGGGGGGGGGGGTGTAACCGGCAGCACCTGTGCGACGGCTTTCCGCTACCTAGGCGTGGTACGAGATGGGTACTGGGCAGCTACGTGGCACAGCGATGGAATATGATTGGCTCTCGCGCATCCAGGACTTTTGTTCCCTACAGTATTTTTCTCTGTTTACTTCACTTTACTTGTCCTCTGTTAAAGGGGCCCCGAAACACATTTTCAGTGCATTGTTTTGCCTGTTGGTTGCATAGAATGAGTTATAGTGATGCTATTAGCATCGGTCGTACCGCGTATACTCCTGTTTTTATATTTTTAATTAGCTCGCAAAAACAAATTCGTGGCGCTGACAGTGTCACTATACAGTGGCGGTTTTTAGCAGCGGATATGACATCACTTTGCGCCATCTTGATGATTGGACAAAGAGTAAATATACTGCAAATTGCGTTAATAACTAGAGATACGTTTTGTCAAGTTTTTGTGTATTATATTACGTTAACAAAACCAACTAGTCTGCCCGAGATTAAAGCACTGTAAATCAAGTAAAACAAAAACACGCCACCTGAGGCACTGGCTACTTTTTGCACCTAAGGACTTTGCGCCTCTCTGTAAACATCCTACGAACTAGCACTGAGAAGTTATGGCTACTGTCTATGTATCTGAGAGCGGCTTTGGGGAATCCATCCGATCGAGCCATTGCACTCTATAAGCGTTCGTTTCGGTCGCAAGGAAGGATGCGTTCGTTTCACATTTAGCCGGCAGTGCGCATCGTCAGCTTGTAGAGGATCTTCGGGCGGTGGTGCCAGATGGCGCTACGTTCCCGTCAACAGCGCGAACTCCTTGCTCACCGTGGCCAACCAACGCGCTAGGAGCGACGGGCGACGGTTGGCGGTAAGCAGTAGCGGTACGCGCTATGTGTCTGATATCTTGCGCAGGCTGTCAGACCGTCGCAGTATCTCGCGCTCGAGTTCGGATCCACAAGTAAGGGAACGTCACTGATCAGTGTTCCCTTCTGCGCCGTCGACGTGACGCTGAAGCATCGCTTGGGTCAGCTGGACGTTCACATGATTGCTGTAACCATGCAAACGGCGCTGCCAGCATTGGCATGAACGAGTTACAGAGAACAGGCAAACATGAAGTGCAAACTTCCGCCACGTGCTAAGATAGGCTGTTTTTATTGGTCGTGCTGGGTGTCGTCATTGGGAGAGTGAAATGGGAACGGGAAGCTGCGCGAAAATAGAGTTGAGTGCAGCATTTTGTTTACTTGTATTTTGAAATTTCTTCATTGAATAACTTCCGTTCCTAAGCATCGATTCTCGTAATTCTTTTTGAGTCAGCATCTGTGTGACATAAAGAATCCATCTGAAGCGTAACAGGCATCCGCTCAAGCGGTGTTTCGCAGCCCCTTTAAGAGGACGAACTACTACATCCCATTCGTACCAGCCACGCCCAGGCTGTGCTCCCGAGCATGTCCGCGTTCATTGGTGTGTAGTCACCTAACGCTTGGTTAGGCAGTGTGCCTTATTCGTGTCAGTCGCGTGCCTGAAAACGGTGCTCTGTAATCACGCAGTATATCAACCCTGGCAAGTGACGGCCCTGGAAATGAGGCTGACGTATGTACTTGAGGTGGCGGTCTGCGATTGTCGCTAGGTCGTCGACTTTAGGACCGCACAATCAAAATACGAGCACGAACAAAGCCGAGCTCGCGACTCATCCCTGCTAGCCGCCGCGGTGGTTCAGTGGTTAGGGCGCTCGGCTACTGATCCGGAGTTCCCGGGTTCGAACCCGACCGCGGCGGCCACGTTTCGATGGAGCCCTCCACTACGGCACCTCTTTCTTCCTTTCTTCTCTCAGTCCCTCCTTACTCCTTCTCTTACGGCGCGGTTCAGGTGTCCGCCTATATATGAGACAGATACTGCGCCATTTCCTTTCCCCAAAAAGCCACTTATTGCTCATACCAGCGCCGGATCTACGTGTATATGCTGTCCTTTGTTCATTTTCAAAGCGCAGAGAGAAAAAGGGGACTTTTGCAAGACGTTAGACAACCAGTCTCTAATTTTAGAAAAAAAAAAACTCGCGCCAAAACGACAACGCTAATTTGGCGGCATGGGCGGCGCGCTGCTTCTGCGAAAAGAAAAGTCGAAAGAAGCCCCTGTTAAAAATTGCAGTTTTAAACGAGTAGTATAATTTACTGAAAAACTCAACAGGCCTATAATGACCACACTTGTCATCTTAGCGGGTTCAAGGAACCGCGACAGGCGTAGTTTTAATGCGATATAATTTAAGTTGTCTCACTATGAGTTTCTGGCTTCTCTGTCGCGAAATTTCCTGTTTGGTCATGAGCATCAGAACGCCATCAGCGTCGCCAATTCTTTAATTTTTGAGGACCTCCAAAACTTTGAAGTTGGCTCACCTCCCGAAGTTTCAAAAGTCCTTCCAATGTTTGGAAGTAGATTCATCTCTGAGAGTGATTTAAGGTAGATTAGTGGGGATCAACGGGTGGATCAAAGTGGATAAGTGGATTGGATTACTATAATCCTGTATCATAAACCAATAGGACATACTCAAACGTGCTAAAACGTGATGAAACACGTAAGAACATTAGACACTCATTGTAGATAACATAACGAGCAATCTAAATGCTATTTCCGCATCTTTTTTTTTAAGAATGTGGGGCGGTGTTTTGGTCGGAAACACGTAAGAACATTAGGCACTAATTGTAGATAACATAGCGAGCAATCTAAATGCTATCGCCGCATTTTTATTTAAGAATGTGGTTAAGAAGGGCCTCAAGTTTTTCTCTTTACTTTCCGGCCAACTGCAGGGATGGCTGCTGTCGCCAGTCAATGATCGTGCGTGTGAAAATCATTCCGTTGATCTCTTTTTCCGATGTGCATAGTTCGACATCTCGGAATCACTTCCTTCTCTCCACCAGGCGGACAGACGCAGCCACGACGGAGAGTTCCACCCAGCTGGATCAAGGACTACGACGACGAGAAGATGTACACATACAGCTTTGGCATGTACCACATCGAGCCAAACTCCTTCAAGGTGCGTCCTCGCGCACTTGAAAGCGTACGGTGTGTTGAATGGCCATCTTTTCGTACAGCACACATGCAGGTCTCATGGCAGCGTACAGCGAATTTAACTGCTACATGTGAAAGCGCCTGTTGGTTAAAAATTCTTGAAAAAAAAAACAATTAGACGCGCGTCTCAATTCAGTCTACCCGTCAGGCCTATTCTACTTCTTCGAAGTCATCAGCCGGAAGACCGCTGCCGCCGTGGCTATTAGGCCAGCACACACTCCTTCGCATAGTCTTTCAACTCACCGCGTCGCCTGGGCGATGATCCTCTTGGATGCCATTGTTCTCAAGGAGCGGCTATTCTCTAGTGATGGGAGGGCGCGGAGACAGAACCCAAGTCTGTTGGAAAAAGAAAACAATTTCTTACAGATTTTTTTCCCCTAGAATGGTAAACAGGAAAAGAAATCAGACATGGTCTAAAGGGCCTGTAAGTGAGGTACTGAGCAATTATTCCAGTGAACACTGAAATGTAATGGGCAGCTATGTAAAAAAATATTTAAACAAAGCGAAAAAGTGCGCTGTACAAAATGTCATGAGTATCAGTTTCAAAATAATTTCGGGTTATTCATGCTTACCTGTCAGTTGCAGTGAAGGCCTAAACGACAAGTGTTGCGCCAGTCTGTTCTACATCAGAATGCGGTTCGACGTACAGTGAAATTTACAAAAATGAAATCTTAAATTTGCTGTTGCTTCGTCGCTACTACATCTGTGCCTAAAGAACTTGCTTCCTAAAAAAAATGTACTTGTAATCCTTTATGGTCTTGGCAACAGTGCCGAGCTCATTTCTCATTTCTGAAGGAAGCTCCATACCCTGGCATGGTGATGATATGATTGAAGAAGCGTCGCTTGATGGGCCAGTTGGTGCATGATCACGGAAAATCCAGTAGAAAAGGACGCATTCACAAAAAGGAGGAGTAGACAGGGCGACGCTGTAAAAGAGCTGTATTTACTCGGTGAAATTGGTCACAATAGCCGGGCGCACATGCACGTAAGCAACGCCAACAAAACATACCAAAACAAACAACAAAGACATTTGATATGGTGCAGACCTCTTACCTCGCATGTGACAAACTATGTCTCATCATGAACTGAATTTTTCTTGAAATAAACCGTACCCAGCTGTCGCTGACGCATTCAGTGCCTAACTTCTTGATTTTATATGCTTCAGGATTTCTCACTCTATCTGCGCTTTTTCCACAGCCGATTAATAAAGCGAAAGCTTAACTAGGCTATGTCGACAAGGCCGTGTCCGGAAAACGTGTACCCAGCAGTTGTGAGAAACTTAGAAGAGGCAACGCCGTACGAATGGTTGTAATCGAAAGAGGAACATAAGAGGTTGATTTCGAAAAAATAATTGTGTCGATAAGTTGGTTAGTTAACTAATTAGAGCCAATAATGTCCAAAAAGTTGGCGGAGCCAAGGGCAACGTGTGGCGCCAAATTTGAAAAACCGGGATTGTGGGTGGAGCCAACGCGTGGTGCCAAATTTAAAAACGAAGCGTGGCGTGCAGTTGAAAAACTCAAGAATCCACGGAGCTGTGCTGACGTGTCTCGCATGGGCTCCCGCCTCGAAGCCACTTTTCGGCAGAAAGAGTCAGCCTTCGGGCTCGAATATTTTGGGCGACATCCGGGCCATTGTCCAGTGCCTGCTGCAGCCGGATTTTGCCAATCTACGGACACCTAGGCATATTGCCTGCTGACTGCCGGCCTAGCCATCGAGCTCGACCTACCTCGTCACCTCTCCGCCGGGAACTGAGCGCCCAGGGACCCGCACAGATGGAGTACGCCGTGGAAGGCGAGAAAATATCACCGTCGGAGCTCGAGGCCGGAAAATGGGAAACCATTCTTCGTTACCGCGACCGACAACGAGGCCTGAAGAATAAAGGGCCCGCATCAACCGACGACGAGCCTGCGCAGGGGCACGGCCAAGGCAAGTCTAATTCCAATTTTCCATCGCGAAAGAACGGGAAGAAGCTACTTGCACTCAGCAAGAAAGCCCTTCTCCCGCGCTTACCGACCGACGACTACAAAATCGTCTGCCGACCACAAGGTTGGAATCTGAGGGACTTTGCGCCCGGACTACTACTCTTCTGCGCCTGCGAGGTGGCCAGGCTGCCGTATGATACGGTGAAGAATGAAGACATTATCAGAGTCAATACGGCCAACAACACCTTTACGCTATGCACGCCCGATCGCCAACGGGCGACTGCATACGCCAATATTGAAAAACTGAACCTCCAAGATCAAACCTACAACGTAACGTCGTATGTGGCGGCGCCCGAAGACTCGGTAAAAGGGGTCATTTACAACGCCTACGCAGGAGACTCGCCCGAAGCGGTTCGCCAAGGCTTCGGAAACCGAAACGAAGGAATAGAAGTTGTGGATGCCCGAAGGATCGGGAAATCCAGAACAATACAAATCACCTTTTTTGGAAAGAAGCTACCCAGCCAAGTAATCTATCAGTGCGGCGTCTTTCGGGTCCACCCCTTCAGGGAGCAACATGAGGTATGCTACAACTGCAGGAGAGTAGGACACCGGGCCGATGTCTGCTACAAACCTACAACGAACCTTTGCCGCCGCTGCGGAGAAAATCACTCGCCTCCACCTGAGGGAGAACAGCCAACCTGCCAACCCGTATGCATCGTCTGCAACGGGGGCCACAACACAGGCAGCCGGAACTGCAAATTCCGGCTGATCAACAAGAACAAACAAGGAACGCCCCATGGCAACCAGACACCCAAGCTAGGGGACAACGACTCATCACTACACGGACACCAGTCTAGGCCCAGGAAGAAGGAACACGGTGCTACCGGAAAAGGAGGAAGCCACAGCCGGAACAACTCCAGCTCCTTCCCGCCCCTGGGGAACCCTGCAGGGAACGACAAGAGAAGCTCAAGCCGCGGACGCAGCGATAGCCGCTCCAATAAAAAGGTGAGCTGGCCAGCAGAGGCCTCCCAATCTATTGACGCTCGAGAGAAGGAGTTTCAGATCCAACTACAATCCCGAGACAGAGAAATTGCCAGCCTTAAAAAAGAGTTGGCTGACATTAAACGCCTGTTACAAGCGCATCAGGTACAGAATGCCACTGCGGCTAGAGAATGCCACCCACCGCGTCCCAGGATTCGACCAATAATGCGATGGAAACAGACGCTATTTGCCACACTCCCTCCAACGCGTCCCAGTCTTCAGCCCATAACGCGACGGACACAGACGCCAGAATAGCAACTAAAAGACCGCATCCTACAAAAGAAGGCGAGGAATCCAAAATAAAGGCCGAGGCTTCGGAAGCCGACACCCCGCAGCCGTCGAAAGCGCCTACCAAACTCAGGGCAGACATCAATACTCTGTCAGAGAGAACTAGCGCTATATCAACAGAACAAGCAACCTTCCAAGGCCTCGTTACTACCAAATTTGCAGAGATAGATATTCGCTTTGCAACACTAGAGGGACAGGTATCCCAAATAGCCACCTGCATGCAGCAAATAATGGATAGGCTTGCAACTATCGAGGCCCGCCTACCCCCCACCTTGGATCTGTCCACGACGCCACAACCATCTATAACCCAACATGGCACCACGCCAAAAATTTGAAATTTGGCAATGGAACTGCAGAGGCTTCCGCCGCAAGCGGGCCCACTTGCAGCTCCACATCCAACAAGCACCGTCTGTTCCAACCCCAGACGTGATTGCATTGCAAGAAGCTAGCGGCAGGGCTACACTGCCAGGCTATAAAGCATATCTGCCACCTCATTATGATACTAGTAACGCAGCCGGCTCCTTCACAGCCACTCTGGTGCATAGAAATATCACCGCAATTCAACATTTTATAAATGATTCGGAAGAAGATTACACCCTACTTGAAATAGTACCAAGGCAAAAAGGAGGCTCAAATCTCTTCATCCTTAATGTATACAACCCTCCCAGAAACAAAGGCAATGGACTCCCACACTTGTTGATAAACACAGTAAAGCTGGCTGCTAGGGCTCAACTATTAATTGTGGGAGACTTCAACGCTCAACACCCAGCATGGGGATATACCAAAGCAACTCCGAAAGGGAACCCGCTCTGGCAAATCATACAGTCACTAGGGCTCACAACGCTAAACAACCCGAGCGACCACACACGCATGGGTAACAGTGTATGTGTAGACACATCTCCAGACTTATCTCTCTCTAAAAACGTCAAGGACGCAAAGTGGGTCAACACCGGGCAAAACCCTGGTAGTGATCACTTCATCCTTAGCATCACCTTCCCCACGACAAAACTTAAAAACAAAGCAAAAGAAATACGAACCACGGATTGGGACAAGTTCAGGCAACTTCGCGACAAAACAGCTCCAAAGGAGATCTCTAACCTTAGCGACTGGGTTATCTCCCTGAATGAGGATGTCAGCTCCACTAGCGTTGTGGTGCCAGTTGAGAAGGAGGAGCAGATTGCAGACTCAAAACTGTTACACCTGTGGCAGGCACAAAAAGGCCTCCAAAAACGCTGGAAGCAGCAAAAACACAACAAGCGACTACGCAAAAAGATCGCTGAAATCGAGAGGCGAATCGAGGAACATACACTTACTCTCCAAACACTACAATGGAACCAAATATGTGAAAGCGTCAATGGACAGCTCGGAAATACGAAGACATGGCATCTTCTAAGACACCTGCTCGATACAGAACAAACACGTCCCGTGCAACAAAGTCAACTGTACAGACTCATACATAAATATGAGGGTACAGCTGAAGACCTAATCAAAGAGCTAGCAGAACGTTATCTAAACACGGATGATAGTACCACACAACCAGACTACCGGGGGACTCCTAATCCAAATTTAGACGCAGACATCACAGACGCAGAGATCTGGTACGCAATTGGAAAACTGCGGACAAAATTTGCGGCAGGACCAGACAAAGTAACAAATAGGACTCTCAGGAACTTAGACGCAACGTCGATCGCGGCGGTTACAGACCTTATGAACAAATACTGGCATGCAGGCAACATACCACCAGAGTGGAAACACGCGAAAATCACTTTTATTCCTAAAGCGGGTAAGAAACTCAGCACTGAGAATCTACGCCCAATTTCATTAACATCATGCCTAGGCAAACTCATGGAGCATGTCATCCTCAATAGGCTCCAAAACTATGCGGAGGACGTGAACCTCCTACCTGAAACAATGTTAGGATTCAGGGCCCAACTATCTACCCAGGACATTCTCTTGCAGCTTAACAAGGACATAATTGAAGCTGACGAGGGAACAGGAACGAAAGCAATATTGGGTTTAGACCTTGTTAAAGCTTTCGACAACGTCACCCACAAAGCCATCTTGACAAACTTGTCAGAAATCAACCCCGGAGAAAGGACGTACAACTACATCCGATCCTTCCTCACTAACAGAACAGCAGTGATAACGGTCGGAACAATAGAGTCTGCCCCAATCAAACTAGGAAGTAAAGGAACGCCACAGGGCTCCGTCCTGTCTCCTTTCCTTTTTAACCTCTCCCTCATCAAAATTCCCCCCAAACTGGCACAAATACCAGACCTACATCACACGTTCTATGCAGATGACATCACACTTTGGGTAACCAAAGGATGCGAAGGCTACATAGAAGACACACTCCAAGCAGCAGTGGACATCATCGAGGCATGCGCATGGGATTCCGGCCTCACTTGTTCTGAGCAAAAATCTGAACTTTTCGTGATCCGTCGTAAACAAAGAGGTAGGCGTACCACGACATCCCCCCCGCAAATAAACGTCTATGTTAATGGACGATCTGTCAAAGAGGTACAGACCATGAGAATACTGGGGTTGTATTTACAAACAAATGGAAAAAATACTGACACACTCACTAAGCTAAAACGCACGGTAGAAGCGACGGCGCGATTACTCCGCCGCATAGCTAACCGCAGACAAGGGGTGAGGGAAAGAGATTTATGCCGCCTAGTGCAGGCCTTTGCGCTGAGCAGGATACTCTATGCCACCCCTTATCTGAAATTTTCGAAAGCAGAAAAGGACAAATTGGATAGCATGATACGGCAGGCCTATAAGGCTGCGTTAGGACTACCACTAAATGCCTCAACCGAAAGGCTTATGAGCTTAGGAATACATAACACCTACAATGAACTGAAAGAAGCCCATTTAATGGCTCAAACAGCGCGATTAGCCAATTCCAGAACTGGCAGGAGTATTCTTACCAGGCTCGGAATTAACTTTCAACCTACGAATAACGATGCTAAAGTAGACTTACCCCGCGCCTATAGGACGGCCCTACTAATCAAACCACTCCCCAAAAACATGCACCCCTTACACCATGAGGGTAGAAGACAAGCACGAGCCAAAGCCTTACATAAGAAATACAGACAGTGCGCTGCAACACTTTATGTAGATGCGGCAGAATACAAAAATACCAATGCCTTTGCAGTTGTGGTTGTGAACGAGAATGGTGACCACATCGTCTCGGCGACAATCAAAACGAAATCCTCTGAAACGGCAGAAGAGGCGACTATAGCCCTCGCCCTAGCACATACCCAAGAGAGCATCATCCTCAGCGATTCCAAAATGGGTATCAATAATTTCGCTAAAGGGCGAATTACAAACACCTCCCTTAGAATCCTTAACGCAACCAAATTCTCACCAAATTATTCCGAATTGATATGGGTCCCAGCCCATTCGGGGAATCCGGGGAACGAGGCAGCCCACAATAAAGCCCGAGGTTTCGTCGACCGGGCAGTGGATGAGTCTGGCTCCCTGAATTTCATGAAGGACTCAATGATCGCATATCATGATCTCACCAATCATTTTAAACTAGAGAGGAGAATTTTCCCCCCTCCAGACAAAAGACTTACTAAAGAACAAGAGGTTACCTGGCGTCGTCTACAGACGAGATCGATACGCACCCCATCACTCCTCGCGCACATTTATCCAGATCTTTACAACCCAAACTGCAAACACTGTGGCCAACGTGCTACCTACGATCACATCCTGTGGGACTGCAAAATAGAGCCACCTCCGGGTGATCTAGTTACAGCTCCTTCTCTCGAGCGGTGGGAGACCGTGCTGGCTAGCTCTGACCCCAGAACGCAAGTTTTGGCGGTGGAGTGGGCTGACAAAGTCGTCGAGGGCTATGTACTCTCGACCACTTAACGCGACCTCTTGCCAAGCTCTTCCCGGCGAATAAAATGTTTTACAATCAATGAAAAACTCAAACTGTGCAATTGATGGAACTTGATTAAGTAAGACAAATAATTGTGGTAATTGTAAAATTGTATGAATTCACATCAGTGCTTAAACGAGTAAATGTGAGAAGGGACAAGAGAAGGGGAGTGAAGCAAAGAGAGTAAAAGAGAGGCAAAGAGAGGTAAAGAGGGGCAAAGAGAAACGAGGAGACGTCAATGCCTTCGCATTCCTCCAATGCTGGCAACAGCAGTGACCTCGAAAGTTTTTCTCATATCATTGGAGAGGGGGTTACAGACTTAACAATGGTTCTAATGTAACATGTAGCGCGGTGCGGTGTTGTCTTATGCGATCGTTAATGCATTGGCTAGTCTGGCCGATGTAGACCTTTCCACCTGACAGGGGGAGAGAGCATACAAGATTGGCAATCCATTTTGTTCGGTTTATGAGGGTTTAACGTCCCAACGCGACTCCGGCTATGAGGGACGACGTAGGGAAGGCCTCTGGAAATTTCAGCCGCCTGGGGTGCTTCAACGTGCACTGACATCACCCACTATATGGGCCTCTAAAATTTCGCCTCCAGCGAAATTCGACTCCCGCGGCCGGAATCGACCCCGTGTCTTTCGGATCAGCAGCCGAGCGCCATAACCACTGAGCTACCGAGGCGGCGGTGGTACATTTTGTAGATATACTCTGGTGCTCGACATTGCATTTCTTCTTTCTGCTCTTATTGGTTGAGATACGGGCGCACTGTGAATAGTTTCGTGGGAGCAGAAAAGACAACGTTGACACCGTATCTCCTGGCAATTATGCGAGATTTTGTGCACGTGTGACATTACATGTAGCAGATCTCATTTTTTTATAAGGCGCATCTTCGTTGTGAGGCAAGTGCTTTGGCTTAAGCTTAGATAACGGTTCCGCAACAGAAACCAGGACCTGTTGACCGCTGACCGCAAGCAGCTAAGGTGTTCCGGAAAATTGTTATGCAGAACATGGAGTATAAGGAAACAAAGTGCGAATATATCAGAATGCTCTCCGCCACTGCAAAGTGTGCTAACACCGCGTGAAATTCCTGTTTTTTCTACTTTTTCTACTGTTTTGTCATCACCCTGTCATGTTCAACCGCCGAGAGTGGCCCACTTAGCGTGTGCAATTTACGGCAGCCAAAATGCGAGCCTTCAAAGCTAGAAGGCTTCCAGGCAGTATCGGTTCGGGTGTTATGTCATTGGCGGCAGTGTCTCATCAGGCATCTACTTACACAGTAGTGTAATTCCCTCTGCAGACGTTTCTTAACAGTGGCCTGATTGGCTTCTCTGTCAGATTAATTATTGGAACCGTCAGCTTTCAACAGCATACTTTCCAGTCTCAGAACTTCACCGGATTGGCTCGTGGAGAGACTGCGACTAGACAGAATCCTTCAAACACAAGACGCTTAATGACTGAACAGATGACCCTCCGGTGCCCACAGCTCGCACCTTTCAGTGTTGCTCCGCACGCGAATTATTTTCCGCACCAAGGCTGCAAGTGCAGACAACCATCGATATCACACGCCAACGCCACCAAGCCGCAGTCTTTGAGTAGACAAAGCACCAGTCAATAGAGAGCATATGGGATCGAAAATCCGTGAAAAAGACTTTTCGGTGGAAAACTTAGGGTGTCATCATCAACCTGGCTATGCCCACTGCAGGAGAAAGACATTTTCCATATCTCTCCAATTAACCAAGTCCCGTGCCAGCTGCGCCTTCCTTATCCCCGCAAACTTAATAATCTCATCTGCCCACCTAACTTTCCGCCCCCCCCCCCCCCCCCCCTGCTACGCTTGCCTTCTTTTGTGGTGTCCAGTCCTTTACTCTTAACGACCACCGGTTGTCTTGCGTTCTCATTGCATGCCCTGCTCATGTTCATTTCTTTATTTCTACTATGCTGTCATTAACTTTCTTGACCCAGTGTCTTCTCTTCCTGTATCTTATCTTTACACCAATCATGTTCCTATCCGTAGCTCACTTAATTGTCTTCAATTTATGTTGAGCCCTCAATTTAAGATGAAACTACGGGCGTATCAGGATATAAATGATCGACATGTTCTTGATTTCAGTTTCTTCCCAATGCTCTCAATATTTATTTTTTTAGAGGATTCAAAATTTCTGGAAATTGTACATCTCCATTCTTGTCACCGCTCGGTGCCCGGGCTGGGCCTCGCAGATTGGCAACCTGGCCAACGGCGAGGAGACCTACCTGTGCATGGTGGCCCTGGAGTTCCTCAACAACGACACGCTGCTTGCGAACAAGCAGCTGCGCGAGGTCACCCACATGCCCGGCTACAGCTCCATGGAAAGCGGACTGTGCCGTGCCTTCTTCCTGGGGCCCAGCCAGGTGCTGCCGCCGCTCACCGTCGTCACGGCGTCCGTATTTCGCGTACGTCCACCCCGTATACCCTTGGCGCTTCTCATGACGACGGACGATATATTTTCGTGGCGGCAGACGCAGGTAAAAGAGTCGTCCAGCGGCGTATGTCAGGAGCATCAGAAAACCTAGCAAGCGTTAGAGAAGCAGGCGAGGTAGCAGTGAATGCGGTGTTTGGCACTGAAGGATGCCTGTTGTTCCTGGGAGAGTTTAATTAAACAAGCGCAGTGCCTATAGATCGTGAGCTTGTGATAGTGTTTGAGAAATATTAGAACCACGCGCACTGCCAAAGAAGGCGACAAATGAAAGCAAAAGACCCTCTGCCTTACCACTGAAAATAACCTCCTAAGCAATGCACTTCCCCCAAGTCCTAAACACTGGACGGACCTTGTGGTCCTGTGACCCCCCGCTAGGAAAATTGGCATGCACGTATATATCTGCCTTCCACACGGGCCTCCATCGTCTCCGGACGTTGCGGACATCACGGGCGAAGCGCGGCTTTTTGTACCATGGAGAAGAAGAAAAGTCTCGTAGTAATTAGTATGGGACTTTCGTATTCATTATTACGGGAGCAAGGTTTTTTTAACGCGATAGCGTTAGGAGCTCGTGACGCAGAAAATCCGGCTTCGCCGTCGGCGTCGTTGGCCTTGAGCGAAAAATGCAAGAAAAATGCCCTGAAAAGCAACCTAGGAGGAAAGTGGTCCGCCGTGACCTTGCGGCGTCATCACAACCTGCCCACTAGATTGTGAGCAAACTGCCCACCGTGGCAGGTGTCAGTTAAATTAATAATCGATCGCTCGGGAAGAGCAACTTCGGCCGCACAAGGCCCACCGTTGACAGCACCTCCCATTCCGGGGGGCAGTGGCGCATCGCTTAACCGCAGCACCACTGCGCCATGAGTGGTGTGAGGACTCCAAGGGATTTATGAATGTAAAGTAGAGAATCAGCAATTCTGCATATATTGGAAATAACCCATCAGGCTATCGCTTCATACCCCTAAGGCGAAGCCCAGGTGTCCCCTCCAATCTTTTAGGAACTTTCAAGGCTGAATTATAAACACTCGTACAATGGGATCTCCTCATACGATCTCGTAAACCATAGAATGGCGTTGTAGTATAACGGCAAACTGTATAACGACAAAAAAAGTAACAGAGGGCACCTAATGTTCTTACGCTTTGTGGAAGCGAAAGCATCCTTCGACCAAAAAATATTCGCACTAAAGGCCTTGACCATAAATGATTTATACTCCTGTCACACGGGCACCGCAAAGGCCTTTGTGAATCAGGTCATTATGTCCAAAGGCGTAAGGAGTGCAGCTACACGGCACAAATGCCGCGCCTTTGTCGCTAACGGCATTGGAGGCGAAGGCGCCCGTCAGAGACCTTTGGAGCCCAAATGCGCGGCCTTCAAGAACCTGCGATCGTAGTGCCATCCAACGTCAAAAGTAAAAGCAACCAAGAAATAGCTACAGCCAACGATGTTTTAAACATTTTTATTGCGAAAGCAATACTGCTCGCACTTGCGGCCCATCGGTGGTCGTGGCGCCTCCTTACACAGCTGCGCGTCACGTGACCGTGTGACGTCACGCCAGACCGAGAGACGGGGCCCTAGCTCGCGGCATCGATGGTGGAGGCGAAGCCTTGCACGCCGCTGCTGCGGCGCTACCGAAAGTGGGCGCTTGCTGTGTGACGTCACGCTTGGAGGATAAATGGGGCTACAGCTATGTCATCACCAGTGTACAGACCAAAAGCCATTACTTCACGGGTCACAAAAGCGTACTCATAGGATTAAATAAAGCAACATCACAGTAATACCATGTTGTGTCCAGTGTGAATCCATGTATAGCCATGCATAACAGATAAGTCATAAGTGTACCAAGGATATCAATAGCAGAAACCAAGCAAAACTATGTATAGCCATAAGTTTAACAAAGGACAACCATGTCCACACCATCAGCCGAACCAAGGCGCAGCCAAGGGTATTGCTTTCGCAATCTTCCAGGCTTAACCAAGCTAAGCCTTCAGCCAATTTTTTTTTATTACGAAAGGTGTGTCTAGCTTTGCTTTTTGTACGGGTGTTTATATATTTAATGCCCAGATTTCATGACAGTGAAAGTGTTGCAGCAATACCGAGTGCCCCTGGTGGCAAAGGCAATACACAAAACCTGCCATTGCTGAGGAGTGTAACTGTTGCAGATCTTTTAAGGAAGCAGTTAGAATAAAAAAAAACTTGTCTGAACTCAACGAATGAACAGAATACCCTCTTTAATTTTAAAACACTCACTTCAGCCGCCTCGAGCACAGCAGCGGGTGCTAAGCCTGAACGACGGTCTCACGTTTGGGCTGCACCGTGTAGCTGCGTCGCTACTCCTTTAAGCTTTCACTCCTTTGGTTAAAAACGGTGCCCTTCCAGCAAATGGTGCCTTTGCAGGAAATGCCTTTGTGGAATGCCGTGTGACTGGGGTATTACACTATACACTTTCAACATAAAGGCCGTTATCATTTCCAACCCAAAACCAGCATAGCCATCGCAAGATATTCAATGTCTCGTTTATTTCCCACCATGTCGCGCATCACGTGCCTACTTCGGAGATTTCACCTCACACCGGCATTTTCCAGGTTAGGAAGCTAACAGTGCTTTCGCACTGGAAATATTACAGCATCGTGATATTAAGTAGCATAGCGCCTGCAAGAGAAAAAACTACGTTCCCTAAACATGAAGTTTGTGAAGAATCACGAAACCGGCAGTACGCCACTAGTGTTTTGAGAGGCATCGTTATTATCTATCGCTAGAGTGGTATCGCAGCTCACAAACAAGTGGTCCTTGCATCAATCGTTCGTTCTTAGCTATAAAATACTATATGCTGAGTTTCCATCCTCCTGCAAGACACCTTATGAATTAGCAGTTTTCTAACAGCTACAGAAAAAATGTCTATAAGCCGGGTAATTATATATCGCAAACAAAAGGGCGCCAACACGCCACTAAGGGATAATATAAAAGATACAACACAAGCCCTGCCTTATTGCAAGACATTTAATCTTGGAACAAAAATGGCTGTGGTTTAGCTCTGGTTAAACCTGGAGTGACGTGATAGCTACACAGCTGGCCGAGAGAAACTCGCTCAGCCGAATTGCAAAGTCAGTCTTTCGCCGCAGCGTTTCGCTGGGCGTTCCTTCTCCATCTTCGTCCCTGGACGTGGATTCACTCTCTCCCCCTCTCCACTCCTCCCCTACTCGATTTCGCCGGCACGCCGCCCCGCCGGCACCTGCCCTGGTGGCCACGGCGCCGCCACGCTGCAGGCTCGAAATGCTAGCGTAATGTAGGCGCGCCGCGCGCACACCAGCTGCGTGCTCTGACGTCACTCCGCGCATGCGCACAACTGACGAGGCGGGCGGCGTCTGCTCCGCCGTCGGCGTAGCGGCGAGGCGCGTGGCGCGCACACCAGCTGCGGGCTATGACGTCACACCGTGCATGCGCACAGCTGGCGGAGCGGTGGTGCCACGGCTCAGCGCTGAGCCTTACTGACCCCGAGAAGTGTCTCACGTAGTGTAGCTATCGCTACAAAATAATGTATCGGTGTTTCAAAAAAAGAAACGGAATTAATCAGACGAAAACATTTCGTAAAACATCTTTTTGGGCTAGTTGGTGCATTTTGAACCAAGGAAAAGGAGCAGCGCAAAAGCATGCATCCACACAAGAACATGCAGCCACACAAGAAGAAAGGACTTCTTCTTGTGTGGTGGCATGCTTTTGCGGTGCTCCTTTTCCTTGGTCCGAAAACATTCCGGAACGCCAAAGAAACTGAGCAAGAAGCGAATCACACAAAAACTTGTTTCATCACGAGGCCACGTATACTTACCTGGACAACTATCTGCATTAAGAGGACTAAATAAGGTTTGCGTAATTTTTCGAAATAAAAAATGGCTGTGATCTGCAAATATAACGCAGCTGGTGACAGAGTAACTAAAAAAGTGTTCTAGAATTTAATTTATTGCTGAGGACAGCGTTGTGTGTGAGTGAGTATTTTTTATGCTTTTTTGCATTTAATGTTGATCTTATAGCCTACGTCTCCACACCGCAAGAAGTTGAGCGCGTCGTTTTCACCACCACATGCTCTTTTTCTTGTGTGTGTGGGCTGCTTCAAGGGTTGTGTTAAGTGTGTACCACGTATGTATACAGCGGCAATGTTTGGCTTCGGCGTTTTTTTCAGAGATCCTTTTAATGGCAAAACTAGTCTAAAGATACTTTTCCCGGCAATGAAAAATTTATCCGACAACCAATATTCATCCAATACCCGCTTGCCCCTCGTCTGTTCACCTGTTTTCCCTGTCACGTGGTTGTAACACCGCGTGAACTGTTATCGCGCCGTCGCCATCTCGACAGAATTGGTATCAGGCTTTCTTGCTCAGCAATATCTGCATAACTGCGTTCACCGAGCAAATCGTCGTTCCAGTAGGTCGTCACCGAAAACTTGAGCACCTGTTGGCTAAAAAAGTGTTGCCCGCGTTGAGCTATGGGTATAAAAGATGTATGGAACAGGGAATGAGGCTGCACATGGCCTTCACATTCGGGTGCGTCTGGGAGTGCTTGTACTGCTTTCGGCAGCGAATCGAACATGACATACCATTCGATTCTCCTTCGTCGCCTTTTACATAAGGTTCTTGCAAGGAATTCAAATCAGTGGCTTAACGAGGTGATGCGATTGAGCAGTCCCATTGCGCATTGGCTTTAACGCCACCCTCACCAAACCAGTGCAGCTGTTCACACGCGCCCCTCGCTTTCTTTGGCGCCGCTTGCAGCACGTCCTCTCCACCGGAGTCTATTCGTACTACTGGGAACCCCTTCCGCCAAACTTCCGATCAAACCAGCTGGTCAAGTTTGAAAACTTTGAGGAGTACTTCCTCTACGACGACCCGAACCTGCAGTGGCGCAAGTCCGACCTGGCAGTGGTTGTAGCCCGCATCAGGTACCAGAACAATGACCTGCCGGGCCTGCAGATTTACGCGGAAGCGGAGAGGGGCAACGAGACCTTCTACGTCCTGCTCGACGAGCGGGTGGTCCCTGTCCACCAGAAGAACGCCGTGTACGCCACCCGCAAGGCGCACTCGGGCTGAGGCTGAGCTATCTGCGCCCATCCTCGCGCCGGCGTCGATAAAGCGGGCGCTTGCAATGCCCAGACTTCCCGTCTTCGGTTTCGCGAAAATAAAGGCATAAGACGTCGTTTGAATTCAGTGGGAAGCCAACTAAGCTAATTCCTATAACGGCCTTCTGAAGGAAGCTAACGAGCGACAGGGTTTGTGATCCCGAGAGCGCTCACAAGGTTCTTCCGGAAGAGGCTCACCGGGCTTACGGAGCAGCCATGTGAGCAGGATTTTTGAGGAAAGAAAATTCATACAAGATACGACACGCGTTGCCGATCCACCGCATTCATTCCAGTGGCAGTGCATGCGGCCCTCACATAGCGTGCCTGGATGTACAGAGGCTTCGAGGCACGTACCCTCACAGAGAGCAAGTAAGAAACGCAGGATGTGCGACAAAATTATTGCGTCTGTCCACACTTTTCTATCTTCTACATAGACACTTCTTTGTCTCAACACAGTGTTAATCTAATATAAAGATTGATCCAGTTAACTTGAGCCAAGGGTAAAAAAAATGAAACACACGCTGTAGGCGATAGAACGTAGCCGGTTGCATATTTTTGGCAGACACCTCGCGCACCTCAGACATTCTTTAATGCGAAGGCATTATATGTTCATAGCCAACGTAACCCGGCGTCGGCGTTGATCAGCAGCAGTTAGATGACGTCGCGCGTATCAAATAAAAGTTTCTATTGAAGGTGCAGTGAATCTAACGCAGAACTTTCACATTGTGAAGCCAGCACGCAACTCATATGCCACAAAACCGCGTTGCTTCTAGGCGTACAAAGGGTAACCTAGTCACCTACTGTAAAGATTAACCTACTGCCAACCACACTTATGACAAACCTGATGCTGACGCGGATTGCATTCGTTGTATCCTAGAGGAGCGTAGTAAGTGGAGTTCCCATGTTAGATCCAAAAATACAAAATCAGGCAGTGTAAGTACGTTATGCAGTTCTGTTTATTCAAACTAGGCCTTATTACGGCGCCTTTCAAGCTCTTGGTACGCCGCACGCTTACCAAGCACGAACTGGACCTTCCGTCGCTTGCCATCCCCATACCTAATTTATTTATTTTGAACCTCAAGGGTCCCTGCCGGGACATTACATGAGGACTGGGCACAAGAAGGGTGATTAGCAATGAATCTTACGTGAGAATCAAGACGATGGCATGGCTTCCTCAATGGCAGTCTTGAAATGGGCAAGATCAGAGATAAGTGCTAAGTCGCAGGGAAGATCATACCAGTCGCGAGCTTTGTGCGTAAAAAATGACTTCTGGAAAGTAGTAGTGCGGGCACGATGCGGGATGACGCTGTTTGGATGGCCTGTGCGAGGTGTTCGATGTACTGGCAGAATACTGCCAAGAGGTGAACGATGGAAAAACATGTGACAAAGGCAGAGATACGAAATTTGGCGACGGGAAGCGACACAAGGAAGTTGTAGAGGGAACTTCAAGGCGGATTTGCTAGAGTATCGCGAGTAGTTTGAAAAAATAAAGTGAGTGGCACGATTCTGAACAGGTTGAAGGGCTGAGAGAAGTTTAGACTTATGGGGGTCAAATATTCTGCAAGCGTAATCAAGTTTAGGTCTCACAAATGTTTAATAAGTTGGTAATTTTAAAGAAGGTGCCATGCGCAGGTTACGACGGAGATACGCAACTGCTCGATTAGATGAATTGATTATGTGATTATTGTGGCAAGATCATGAAAAGTCACTAGCGACGTTAATACCGAGAACTTAAAAGGGTTAGAGGAAATAATGGTAGTATCGTTAACTTTTTAAGTAGGCGCAGTATAATTTCGGCGGCGGTGAAAAGAAATTTGTAGTCTTTGTAGTATTTAGGGATATTAGCTACGTGGTACACCACGGCAGCATGCTATCCACATCATTCTGGAGGATGTAAGCATCCTCGGCGCTAGTTATGGGGCAGTAGAAAACGCAGTCATCCGCGAAAAGGCGGCTGCAAGATGTTACCGTGGAAGACAGGTCATTAATCTATATTAGAAACAGCAAGGGGCCAATAACTGTGCCTTAGGATACCCCTGAAAGTGTGAGAAGATGATGAGAAGCCATTAGCGCAAACAGATTGCATGCGGTCGGTTAGAACGCTTCGAATCCAGTTCAAGACACTAGGATGAATGTTTAACGGAGCGGAATTTAAGATTTATGAATTTAGCCATGTTTCAGTTTGCAGAACGACGTTACTGGATGACGAGCTCATAAGGCTACATTAGGAATGAAGCTTGGGTATTATACTGCGAATATTAGTGCAAAAAGGAGACAGATGATCGTTTTTGGACCGTACATCACTGCTGAGCGGTATTGGTCGCTGCTGTGATTGACGGCAGAGCACTTCCTCAGCGGCGTGATCAAAGATGTACGTTTTGCCATTAGAGACTAGCCTCTTGTGACGGAGCTTGTAGAGACATGAATAGCTTTAGCGAATTCAATGAGGTGTTTACGGGCGAGTCGGGTGTTAGGAGAGAAATCTTCACTGATTGAGTAATCAGTTCATTTAGGCTTATAGGCTGAATATAAAATGCGTTCTTTGTCCTTGAAATGCAGAAACTTAACTCTCATTGGGCGGTGCTGTTCTCTTTTTAATGTGCCTAGACGATGCGCTCGCTGAATACTACTGCTTTCAATGGTTATACTTAGGTTCTGGCAGTGATCAATTATTATTTTTAGATTCACTCCAGCTTCCGTTTTCCACATCTTTGAGCCCAAGAACACCAAATTGCTTCTGCGAGACATGTTTTCAAGGCCATCCAATCGGGCAGTCAAACTAGAAGATACCTCAGCTGAGCAGTTGGCGGTAATGCTTTGTATACTGTCAATTTGAGACCTTAAATTTGAAATAGACTGGAAATCTGTCTGATATTTCGCAAGCCTAGTGTTTAGGTGCGCTCTGAATTTAAGCGCAGTGGAATCAGAATAAGAATGGAATGAAGCGCATTTGCTAGGTTCTCTCAGATCATGCATGGCAGTTTACCAATATCCCTGAAGAGAAAAGTGTACGACAGCTGTGTCTTACCGGTACTTACCTACGGGGCAGAAACAACGAAAAGGGTTTAGCTTAAGTTAACGTCAACGCAGCGAGCTGTGGAAAGAAAAGTGATAGGTGTAACGTTAAGACACCGGAAGCGGGCAGAGTGGGTGAGGGAACAAACGCGGGTTAATGACATCCTAGTCGAAATCAAGAGGAAGAAACGGGCTTGGGCAGGGCATTTAACGCGAAGGCAAGGCAACCGCTGGTCCCTAAGGGTAACGGAGTGATTTCCAAGAGAAGGCAAGAGTAGTAGGGGGCGGCAGAAGGTTAGGTGGGCGGATGAGATTCGGAAGTTCGCAGGCATAACGTGGACGCAGCTGGCAACGGACAGAGTTAATTGGAGAGACATGTGAGTGGCCTGCGCCCTGATGTGCGCGTAGTCAGGCTGATGATGATCATGGAACACACTTCGCGCACCACATGTAGCGCACCGGAATGCAGCTTCCAAAGCGCTGCGCCTTGCGAGTCTTCCCGCTGACACACGGCGGCCACCGGTCGCTGCCGTCCATGGTCGCCCATAGAAGGACGGCAACGCGAGGCATGCTGCACTTTTCACCAGCGCTAAGCACCGCTTTTCAGGCTTGCGTTTTTGGCAGCCGCATCTGGCAAAACGTTTCGTCATTCCTCCATACATCCCATATTACTGGTTTCCCTTAGGACGATCGCATTTCTTTCTCAGAAAGGGCGGAAGCAGGTGTCATGGAGGCACTCATTTCTTTTCACTCGTGCAAGAAACGGAGGTTTTCGACTTCGGGGTCGAGTATAACGAGCCTCCACTTTTGCTATATCCGAACTGTGTGGACACACTTATTCGTTTTGTCTGAGAAGCAATGGCATAATTTTATGGTAGCACCGGCCTTGTTCCTAATAAACGAGCGTTCATTATAACTGCGCCCATGATAAGTACGCTTGACTGCATGTGCGTTGCCTTGCGACTGTATGCTAATAACCAGGTGTGTCGTTAGAAGGGAGGACAAACATTTTAAAAGTAAAAAGCAAATACAAAACCAATGCCTTCGCATTCGAATCACACAAGCATTCTCAAGTTCCTTCCCTAACTTTTGCTTTCCGACTAATTATTGGTTTATTATGATTGCCTGAGTTTAAAACACATTAGCTTTAGACAGTAAATGTGATTCGCAGAGTTGGAGAGCGCCTTCAGAAACCCTCCATTCGATATTAACGCAATAGTGTTAAGATTCCAAATCCGGCATCGGCATTCTTGACGTGTGTACGGAAAAGCAGGTGGCCCACCTGCCACCTACGTCATGTGACCTTCCGGGATCATCCCAGCCTGCCCATCGGATCGTGAGCAGACTGCCCACCGTTGCAGGTGGTAGTTAGATTAGTGACTGGTCGCGAGAGGTCTATCGGGAAGAGCAGCCTGGGCAGCACAAGCCCCACTGGTAACAGCACCTTCCATCGTAGGGCAGTGGCGCATCGCTTAACCGCTGCACCACTGCGCCAGGAGCGGTACGAGGACTCCGAGTGATCTATAACTGTTAAACAAAGAATGACCGTGTCTACTAAATGATACGCAAAGAGGACCCCACACCGCTGAAGGGACCGCACTCCTTCGTCTTCTCACTCGGGGATCCATTTTTCGAGACGTGGGAGTGTGTCCAAACTCGAAAACAGCCTGTGGGTTAGCTGATTACGCACCCTGCTTTGTGAGCGCACTTCGGAGCTGCTTGCTAATCGCTTCCACACATACGATAAACCGGCACGAGCAGCTTGGAGACCGACCGCGGCGCCATGACAGGCGTCTCACTCACATCCACTCACTAATACACACATTTATACGCTAGCTCTGTTTCTTCATTAAATCCAGTTGCACATAATTATGTACCAACTCGAACAAATTTTAGCTTTTCTCTACGAGAGTTCCTGTGTTTTACTGTTTGGCTTCCTTTCGTAAAGGCTTGCATTAAATTGCCTCCACAGCTTGTCTTGGGCCTCAGTTTTTGCAAACATTTCTCGTGTTCCAACACCTGGCCCGATACCACCGAAATATTTGTCCTTGCACTGCCGACAGCTGCTGATATTGCCGTGCCAGAGCCAATTGTTGCCACTTTTTCAGTCCTAAGTTGTGGGGGGCCAGCTCCACTCCTAATAGTGCAGGCACTTGCAGTCCCATGTGGTAAGATAATTTCCTTACGCTTTAGGTATATTTTCATGGATTTTGAGCTTGACAATCATGTAATGCAACCACTGTGGAACATCATGATAGAGGATGAAGAATGCTGTGTGTGTATTAGCTGTGGAGCTTGCCATAGCTATTCATTTTGTACAAACTTTTGTGTTTTGTGTGCGGCAGTCATTGACCTAATATACCATAGAAATGTTTGTCTTACCACCAGATCTAATGGCCAGCACTGTGGATGTCCAGGGCCATGCAGCACAGGCGCAACCACTACTCCAACAGGCTGCTGCAGCGGCCGCTCACTGCTGTAAGATTTATCAAAATTCCTTAGGGGTATTATTTGTGTGTCGCTTTTTTTTCATCATCAGCCTGACTACGCCCACTGCAGGACAAAGGCCTCTCCTATATCTCTTCAATTAACCTTGTTTGCCAGATGTGGCCGCCATATCCCCACAGTCTTCTTAATCTCATCTGCTCACCTAACTTTCTGCTGCCCTCTGCTATGCTTGCCTTCTCTTGGAATCCACTCCGTTACTCTTAAGGACGATCAATTGCTTTGCCTTCACATTAAATTCTCTTCTCGGGCCCAATTCTTCTTTTCATTCAGACTAGGATGTCATTAATCCGCATTTGATTTTCTTTTCTATTGCTTGCTGCGCTGTCTTTAAAGGGGCATCATTAAATGAATCAGTGCGATTTTATGACCAGCCTTGTGCCCTACTCATAAACAACAGCTCATGCGTAGTGCATTTTTACATACATATATTTATTTTTTTCCAGAAATTGGAAAGGTCTCTTGAGATAAAAGCTATGAGCTTGACTAGGCCCAGGAGACCAAATACATGGCAGTAGCGTGTTTTTACAAAAAAGAGATAAATAACCATTCGCCAAAAAAGTTCACAAATGAAACTGATCTATAACATTTCCTTAGCATACACGCAGAATTTAGCATACATAATGCATATCACAAAAAACTAATCTCACACAACGCAAAGCAACAACAAAAGAGCAATAACATCAATGTGCCATTCATTATGAAATATCGCGAACAGAACATAAATAGTAGTAGAAATCATATATTAGCAAAATAGGAATGCAGCTGCTTGACACTACATTCATGTAAAGAATAATAATATTTGTCACCGTGACAGGTGGCAGCTAAATTGATTGCTACCGAAAGGATGCTCAGGAAGAGCGGCCCGAACATTTTCAGTTCGTGTAGACTGTTCCGACATTACTGCACGCAGGACGCAACCAAATCGGCTACCTATTTTCGGACGTTCGGCACCGACTCTGCTGCAGCATTTTTTCTTGTGCCGAATCTGGGATTTCATTCTATACCACTGAGCGCATGGGTGTGCACCATGTCCTGTGCAGCATCCACAACAGACAGCACACGGTGCTGTTGCCTCCAGCCGTCACACACAAACCGATAGAAGTATTTGCATGGGTTCTGTGAACGATTGACGGAGGACTTGAGTTGTGACCGGTATATTCCGAGCGCCCTGCTGTCACAACATGGGAGGAGCGGGAGATCTGCGTTCTTAACTCGTTGCCGCAGTGGGCTTGTGCGCCAAAAATCCCCGCGCTGGATCCGCATCCACTGCGTCGTGGTTATGTAGATGAGTGTTGTAGCGGCAAAGTCGAGAACTACAGGTAGAAAGACCGCTTTGACGCGGTTGCCCAGCCTCCAGTTCGCCGGGCGGGAGACAATCCTGACTTCCCCCGTACCTTGGTGTGCTGGTAGCTGGCGTCGGTGGTCTCCCGCCCTTGGTGCATGCACAGGTGCGGACAATAAGGCGTCTCTGCGGGCCCCCTCCAGAGCCGCAGGCTGCAGCGGCTGCTCCATCTCGTTAAACACAACCACCTCGCGGAGACTGCGACGGATGGACCCAGGTCACCGCGGCCGAGATACGAGGCTCCTCCGTCCTCAGAATGCCTCCAGGTCTGATTCGGCGGAGCTGGTGGTGGGGCCGCTGTGCGAGGCGCTTGGCTGGTCGTCAGGAATGGCCACGTTGCTGAAGCCGAGCGGGACGGCGGGGCGCTTGGGCTTGGTTGTCGCGCATGTGAGGTAGCAGTAAGTGCCCCGGTAGCCTCGGAAGTTTGACTTCTGGCTCTGTCAGCCCTCTGTGAGCGCCGGCACCGACCGCTGCTCCTCCTACGCTCCTTCTTCTTCGTGCTCCTACTCGCGCCACGTTCCGAATGCCGCGCGTGGTGCGCGCGCTGTCGCGGTCATCATCTACCTCTTAATTCCCGAACCATGAACTGCTCTGCCGTTCAAAGTTTCATCTAGAAACAAAACGCCTACCATCTTAAGCTTTCGAACTGACCTTTTGCCCTTTATTTGGGTATTTTCTTTTTGCTATTCCACGCATTTTTTTTGTAGCTACTCCCTCGCATAAATTAAGCATGCTGGACCCCCTAACCACACTCAGCCACCTCTGTCACGCTAAATGAGTTGCCCAATTTTTTTAGGCCATCGGGTGTTTCTAATCAATACCTTTAGGCAATAAAATAGTCAAAAATAATTTCCGCTGATTAACACCACAAATTCATAATACCTGCGCTCCTTCGCTTTTCTGGCTGTTGGATTCATGTAAACACGCACACACGCACACACACACGCATATATATATATATATATATATATATATATATATATATATATATATATATATATATATATATATATATATATATAGTATTACAGGACGTAGCACGTCCTGTAATACCGCGAGTGTGACGTCGAACGTCACCTAACGGCGAGGGCGGAAACTGTGCGAGAGCCCTCTTAAGAAACCTGTGGGTGGCGCTGGTGAACACTCTCAAGGTTCGCGTACACCAAATAAACATAAATACCCACGAGAGCAGCAGATTGGACAGCCGTCGCCGTAGCTCAGTTGGTAAGAGCACAGGACACGATATTCGGAGGTCGTGGGTTTGGATCCCACCGGCGGCATGGTTGTTTTTTCTGCTGCTTTATAAGTATTTTTCTTTAAGCGATTTATTAATCTAAGTAATATTATCGCACTGATAAGCACAACACTTTAAAAAAATATAACGTTCCCCTATGCACCTTGGTTTCGGTGACTGTTGGCTCCCTTCACAGGTTTGTGAAACGGGCCCCTCATTTACTGTACCTTGTCTCCTAATATATATATATATATATATATATATATATATATATATATATATATATATATATATATATATATATATATATATATATGCGTGTGTGTGTGTGCGTGTGTGCGTGTTTACATGAATCCAAGAGCCAGAAAAGCGAAGGAGCGCAGGTATTATGAATTTGTGGTGTTAATCAGCGGAAATTATTTGTGACTATTTTATTGCCTAAAGTTAATTGATTAGAAACACCCGATGGCCTAAAAAAATTGGGCAACTCATTTAGCGTGACAGAGGTGGCTGAGTGTGGTTAGGGGGTCCAGCATGCTTAATTTATGCGAGGGAGTAGCTACAAGAAAAAAATGCGTGGAATAGCAAAAGGAAAATACCCAAATAAAGGGCAAAAGGTCAGTTCGAAAGCTTAAGATGGTAGGCGTTTTGTTTCTAGATGAAACTTTGAACGGCAGAGCAGTTCATGGTTCGGGAATTAAGAGGTAGATGATGACCGCGACAGCGCGCGCACCACGCGCGGCATTCGGAACGTGGCGCGAGTAGGAGCACGAAGCAGAAGAAGCGTAGGAGCAGCAGCGGTCGGTGCCGGCGCTCACAGAGGGCTGACAGAGCCAGAAGTGAAACTTCCGAGGCTACCGGGGCACTTACTGCTACCTCACATGCGCGACAACCAAGCCCAAGCGCCCCGCCGTCCCGCTCGGCTTCAGCAACGTGGCCATTCCTGACGACCAGCCAAGCGCCTCGCACAGCGGCCCCACCACCAGCTCCGCCGAATCAGACCTGGAGGCATTCTGGGGACGGAGGAGCCTCGTATCTCGGCCGCGGTGACCTGGGTCCATCCGTCGCAGTCTCCGCGAGGCGGTCGTGTTGAACGAGATGGAAGAGCCGCTGCAGCCTGCGGTTCTGGAGGGGGCCCACGGAGACGCCCCAGTGTCCGCACCTGTACATGCACCAAGGGTGGGAGACCACCGACGCCAGCTACCAGCACACCAAGGTACGAGGGAAGTCAGGATTGTCTCCCGCCCGGTGAACTGGAGGCTGGGCAACCGCGTCAAATCGGTCTTTCTACCTGTAGTTCTCGACTTTGCCGCTACAACACTCATCTACATGACCACGACGCAGTGGATGCGGATCCAGCGCGGGGATTTTTGGCGCACAAGGCCACTGCGGCACCGAGTTAAGAACGCAGATCTCCCGCTCCTCTCAAGTTGTGACAGCACGGCGCTCGAAATATGCCGGTCTCAACTCATGTCCTCCGTCAACCGTTCACAGAACCCATGCAAATACTTCTATCGATTTGTGTGTGAAGGCTGGAGGCAACAGCACCGTGTGCTGTCTGTTGTGGATGCTGCACAGGACATGGTGCACACCCATGCGCTCAATGGCATAGAAAGAAATCCCGGATTCGTCACAAGAAAAAATGCTGCAGCAGCGTCGGTGCCGAACGTCCGAAAATGGGTAGCCGGTTTGGTTGCGTCCTGCGTGCAGTAATGTCGGAACAGTCTATACAAACTGAACACGTTCGGGCCGCTCTTCCCGAGCATCCTTTCGGTACCAATCAATTTAGCTGCCACCTGTCACGGTGACAAATAATATTATTCTATTCATAAACGCAGTGTCAAGCAGATGCATTCCTATTTTGCTAATATATGATTTCTACTGCTATTTTTGTTCTGTTCGCGATATTTCATATTGAATTGCACATTGATTTTATTGCTCTTTTGTTGTTGCTTTGCTTTGTGTGACATTTCCTTTTTTGTGATATGCATCATGTATGCTAAATTCTGCGTGTATGCTAAGGAAATAGTATAGATCAGTTTAAATTGTGAACTTTTTTGGCGAATGTTTATTTATCTCTTTTTTGTAAAAACACGCTACTGCCATGTATTTGGACTCCTGGGCCTAGTCAAGCTCATAGCTTTTAGCTCAAGAGACCTTTCCAATTTCTGGAAAAAAATAAATATATGTATGTAAAAAATGCACTACGCATGAGCTGTTGTTTATGAGTAGGGCACAAGGCTGATCATAAAATCGCACTGATTCATTTAATGATGCCCCTTTAAAGACAGCGCAGCAAGCAATAGAAAAGAAAATCAAATGCGGATTAATGACATCCTAGTCTGAATGAAAAGAAGAATTGGGCCAGAGAAGAGAATTTAATGTGAAGGCAAAGCAATTGATCGTCTTTAAGAGTAACGGAGTGGATTCCAAGAGAAGGCAAGCATAGCAGGGGGCAGCAGAAATTTAGGTGAGCAGATGAGATTAAGAATACTGTGAGGATATGGCGGCCACATCTGGCAAACAAGGTTAATTGAAGAGATATAGGAGAGTCCTTTGTCCTGCGGTGGGCGTAGTCAGGCTCATGATGAAAAAAACGCGACACACAAATAATACCCCTAAGGAATGTTGATAAATCTTCAGCAGTAAGTGGCAGCTGCAGCAGCCTGTTGGAGTAGTGGTTGCGCCTGTGCTGCATGGCCCTGGACATCCACAGTGCTGACCATTAGCTCTGGTGGTTAAGACAAACATTTCTATGGTATATTAGGTCAATGACTGCCGTACACAAAGCACAAAAGTTTGTACAAAGTGAATAGCTATGACAAGCTCCACAGGTAATACACGCACAGCATTCTTCATCCTCTCTCATGATGTTACACAGTGGTTGCATTACATGATTGTCAAGCTCAAAATCCATGAAAATATACCTATAGCGTAACGAAATTATCTTACCACTTGGGGCTGCAAGTGCCTGCACTATTAGGAGTGGAGCTGGCCCCCCACAACTTAGGACTGAAACTGTGGCAACAATTGGCTCTGGCACGGCAATATCAGCAGCTGTCGGCAGTGGAAGGACAAATATTTCGGTGGTATCGGGCCAAGTGTTGGAACACGACAAAAGTTTGCAAAAAATGAGGCCCAAGACAAGCTGTGGAGGCAATTAAGTGCAAGCCTTTATATACAGTAAGCCAAACAGTAAAACACAGGAAGTCTCGTAGAGAAAAGCTAAAATTTGTTCGAGTTGGTGCATAATTATGTGCAACTGAATTTAATGAAGAAACAGAGCTAGCGTGTAAATGTGTGTATGAGTGAGTGGATGTGAGTGAGACGCCTGTCATGGCGCCGCGGTCGGTCTCCAAGCTGCGCGTGCCGGTTTATCGTATGGGTGGAAGCGATTAGCAAGCAGCTCCGAATTGCTGTCACAAAGCAGGGTGCGTATTCAGCTAACCCACAGGCTGTTTTCGAGTTTGACCACACTCCCACGTCTCGAAAAATGGGTCCCCGAGTGAGAAGGCGAAGGAGTGCGGTCCCTTCAGCGGCGTGGGGTCCTCTTTGCGTATCACTTAGTAGACACGGTCATTCTTTACTTAACATTTATAGATCACTCGGAGTCCTCGTACCGCTCCTGGCGCAGTGGTGCAGCGGTTAAGCGATGCGCCACTGCCCTACGATGGAAGGTGCTGCTATCAGTGGGGCTTGTGCTGCCCAGGCTGCTCTTCCCGATAGACCTCTCGCGACCAGTCACTAATCTAACTACCACCTGCAACGGTGGGCAGTCTGCTCACGATCCGATGGTCAGGCTGGGATGACTCCGGAAGGTCACGTGACGTAGGTGGCAGGTGGGCCACCTGCTTTTCCGTACACACGTCAAGAATGCCGATGCCGGATTTGGATTCTTAACACTATTGCGTTAATATCGAATGGAGGGTTTCTGAAGGCGCTCTCCAACTCTGTGAATCACATTTACTGTCTAAAGCTAATATGTTTTAAACTCACGCAATCAATATAAACCAAATAAGTAGTCGGAAAGCAAAAGTTAGGGAAGGAACTTGAGAATGCTTGTGTGATTCGAATGCGAAAGCATTGGTTTTGTATTTGCTTTTTATTTTTAAGATGTTTGTCCTCCCTTCTAACGACACACCTGCTTATTAGCATACAGTCGTAAGGCAACGCACATGCAGTCAAGCCTACTTATCATGGGAGCAGTTATAATGAACGCTCGTTTATTAGCAGGGCGATGCTACCATAAAACTATGCCATTGCGTCTCAGACACAACGAATAAGTGTGTCCACACAGTTCGGATATAGCAAAAGTGGAGGCTCGTTATACTCGACCCCGAAGTCGAAAACCTCCTTTTCTTGCACGAGTGAAAAGAAATGAGTGCCTCCATGACACCTGCTTCCGCCCTTTCTGAGAAAGAAATGCGATCGTCCTAAGGGAAACCAGTAATATGGGATGTATGGAGGCATGACGAAACGTTTTCCCAGATGCGGCTGCCAAAATCGCAAGCCTGAAAAGCGGTGCTTAGCGCTGGTGAAAAGTGCAGTATGCTTCGCGTTGTCGTCCTTCTATGGGCAACCATGGACGGCAGCGACCGGTGGCCGCCGTGTGTCAGCGGGAAGACTCGCAAGGCGCAGCGCTTTGGAAGCTGCATTCTGGTGCGCTACAGGTGGTGCGCGAAGTGTGTTCCATGATTATCATCAGCCTGACTACGCGCACTTCAGGGCGCAGGCCACTCACATGTCTCTCCAATTAACTCTTTCCGTTGCCAGCTCCGGCCACGTTATGCCTGCGAACTTCCGAATCTCATCCGCCCACCTAACCTTCTGCCGCCCCCTGCTACTCTTGCCTTCTCTTGGAATCCACTCCGTTACCCTTAAGGACCAGCGGTTATCTTGCCTTCGCATTAAATGCCCTGGCCAAGCTTAGTTCTTCCTCTTGATTTCGACTAGGATGTCATTAACCCGCGTTTGTTCCCTCACCCACTCTGCCCGCTTCCGGTGTCTTAACGTTACACCTATCACTTTTCTTTCCATAGCTCGCTGCGTTGACCTTAACTTAAGCTAAACCCTTTTCGTTGTTTCAGCCCCGTAGATAAGTACCGGTAAGACACAGCTGACGTACACTTTTCTCTTCAGGGATATTGGTAAACTCCCAATCATGATCTGAGAGAACCTACCAAATGCGCTCCATTCCATTCTTATTCTGATTCCACTGTGCATAAATTGAGAGCATAAATTCAGAGCGCACCTAAACACTTGGCTTGCGAAGATTGAGACAGATTTGCACTCTATTTCAAATGTAAGGTCTCAAGTTGACAGTACATAAAGCATTACCGCCAACTGCTCAGCTCAGGTGTCTAGTTTGACTTCCCGAATGGATGGCTTTGAAAACAAGTCTCGCGGAAGCAATTTGGTGTTCTATGGGCTCAAAGATTTGGAAAACGGAAGCTGGAGTGAATCTGAAAAAATAATTGATCACTGCCAGAACCTAAGTATAACCATTGAAAGCAATAATATTCAGCGAGCGCATCGTCTAGGCACAATAAAAAGAGAAAAGCACCGCCCAATCAGAACAAAATTTCTGCATTTCAAGGACAAATAACGTGTTTTATATTAAGCCGATAAGCGTAAATAAACTGATTACGCAATAAGTGAAGATTTCTAACACCCAACTCGCCCGTTAACACCTCATTCAATTGGCGAAAGCTAACCATATCTCTACAAGATCCCTCACAACAGGCTAGTCTCTAATGGTAAAACGTACATCTTTGATCACGCCGCTCGGGAAGTGCTCTGCCGTCAAATATAGCAGCCACTAATTTCCCTCAGCAGTGATGTACGGTCCAAAAACGATCATCTGTCGCTTTTTTACACTAATATTCGCAGTATAATACCCAAGCATCATTCCTTATGTAGTCTTATCAGCTCGTCATCCAGTAACGTCGTTCTGCTAACTGAAACTTGGCTAAATTCAAAAATCTTAAATTCCGCTCGGTTAAACATTCATCCTACTGTCTTGAACTGGATTCGAAGCGTTCTAACCGACCGCAAGCAATTTGTTAGCGCTAATGGCTTCTCATCATCTTTTTCACACTTTCAGGGGTATCCTAAGGCACAGTTATTTGCCCCTTGCTCTTTCTAATATAGATTAATGACCTGCCTTCCCCGGTAACATCTAGCAGCCGCGTTTTCGTGGATGACTGCGTTTTCTACTGCCCCATAACTAACGCCGAGGATGCTGACATCCTCCAGAATGACCTGGATAACATACAGCAGTGGTGTACCACGTCGCTAATATCCCTAAATACTACAAAGACTACAAATTCTTTTCACCGCCGCCGAAATTATACTCCGCCTGCATGTAAAGTTAACGATACTACCATTATTTCCTCTAACCATTTTCAGTTATCTAATCCTTTTAAGTATCTCGGTATTAACCTCGCTAGTGACCTTTCATGGTCTTGCCACATTAACCACATAATCAATTCATCTAATCCAGCACTTGCGTATCTCCGTCGTAACTGCGCATGGTACCTTCTTCCTTAAAATTACTAGCTTATTAAGAATTTGTGCGACATAAACTTGAATACGCTTGCAGAATATTTGACCCCCATCAGTCTAACCTTCTCTCAGCATTTGAATCTGTTCAGAATCGTGCCACTCGCTTTATTCTTTCAAACTACTCGCGATACTCTAGCATATCCGCCTTGAAGTTCCCACTACAACTTCCTTCTCTCCCTTCCCGTCGCCGAATTTAGCGTCTCTGTCTTTGTTACAGGTTTCTCCATTGTTCACACCGTGGCAGTATTCTGCCAGTACGTCGAACACCTCGGACAGGCCATCCAAACAGCGTCATCCCGCATCGTACCCGCATTACTACATTCCAGAAGTCATTTTTTGTGCACAATGCTCGCGACTGGTATGATCTTCCCTACGACTTAGCGCTAATCTCTGATCTTGCCCATTTCAAGACTGCCATTGAGGAAGCCATGTCATCGTCATGATTCCCACGTAACAATCATTGTCAACAGCCGTTCTTCTGCCCACTCCTCATGTAATGTCCTGGCAGGGACCCTTGAGGTTCAAAATAAATAAAGTAGATATGGGAATGGCAAGCAATAAACTTTAAAAAAATAAGGAAGGTCGAGTTCGTGCTTGATAAGCGTGCGGCGTACCAATTCTCCTTTAACTGCGAAGTACATGGAAGGCGGCGTAATAAGGCCTAGTTTGAATAAACAGAACCGCATAACGGACTTACACTGCCCGATTTTGTATTTTTGGATGTAACATGGGAACTCCACTCTCTACGCTCCTCGGATACAACGAATGCAATCCGCGCGAACCTCAGGTTTGTCATAAGTGTGGTTGGCAGTAGGTTAACCTTTACAGCAGGTGACAGTAGGTGACTAGGTTAACCTATGTACGCCTAGAAGCAACGCGGTTCTGTGGTATATGAGTTGTATGCTGGTTCACAATGTGAAAGTTCTGCGTTAGATTCACTGCACCTTCAATAGAAACTTTTATTTATACGCGGTGACGTCATCTAACTGCTGCTGATCAACGCCGACGGCGGGTTACGTTGGCTATGAACATATAATGGCTTCGCATTAAAGAATCTCTGAGGTGCGCGAGGTGTCTGCCAAAAATATGCAGCCGGCGACGTTCGATCGCCTACAGCGTGTGTTTCATTTTTTTTATCCTTGACTCAAGTTAACTGGATCAATCTGTATATTAGATTAACACTGTGCTGAGACAGAGAAGTGTCTATGTAGAAGATAGAAAAGTGTGGACAGACGCAATAATTTTGTCGCACATCCTGCGTTTCTTACTTGCTCTCTGTGAGGGTAGGGTGCCTCGATGCCCCTGTATATCAGGGCACGCCATGTGAGTGCCGCATGCACTGCCACTGTAATGAATGTGGTGGGTCGGCAACGTCTGTATTATCGCGTACGCATTTCCTTTCCTCAAACATCCTTCTAACATGGCTGCTCCGTAAGCCCTGTGAGCCTCTTCCGGAAGAACCTTGTGAGCGCTCTCGGGATCACAAAGCCTGTCGCTCGTTAGCTTTCTTGAGAAGGCCGGTATAGGAATTAGCTTAGTTGGCTTCCCTCTGAATTCAAACGACGTCTTATGCCTTTATTCTCGCGAAACCGAAGACGGGAAGTCTGTTCATTGCAAGCACCCGCTCTATCGACGCCGGCGCGAGGATGGGCGCAGATTGCTCAGCCTCAGCCCGAGTGTGCCCTGCGGGTGGCGTACACGGCGTTTTTCTGGTGGACAGGGACCACCCGCTCGTCGAGCAGGACGTAGAAGGTCTCGTTGCCCCTCTCCGCTTCCGCGTAAATCTGCAGGCCCGGCAGGTCATTCTTCTGGTACCTGATGCGGGCTACGACCACAGCCAGGTCGGACTTGCGCCACTGCAGGTTCGGGTCATTGTAGAGGAAGTACTCCTCGAGGTTTTCAAACTTGACCAGCTGGTTCGATCGGAAGTTCGGCGGAAGGGGTTCCCAGTAGTACGAGTATACTCCGGTGGAGAGGACGTGCTGCAAGCGGCGCCAGAGAAAGCGAGGGGCGCGTGTGAACAGCCGCACTGGTTTGGTGAGGGTGGCGATGAAGCCAATCCGCAGTGGGACTGCTCGATCGCAGCGCCTCGTTTAGTCACTGATTTGAATTCCTTGCAACAACCTTATGTAAAAGGCGACGAAGGAGCATCGAATGGTATGTCATGTTCCACTCGCTGCCGAAAGCAGTACAGGCACTCCCAGACGCACATGAATGTGGCGCCCATGTGTAGGCTCACTCGCTGTTCCATACATGTTTTATACCCATAGCTCAACACGGGCAACACTTTTTTAGCCAACAGGTGTTCAAGTTTTCGGTCACAATCTACTGGGACAACGATTTTTTCGATGAACGCAGTTATGCAGATATTGCTGAACAAGAAAGCGTGGTACCAATTCTGTCGAGATGGCGACGGCGCAATAACAGTTCACGCGGTGTTACAAACACTTGAGAAGGCAAACAGGTGAACAGACGACGGTCAAACGGGCTAACGGATGAATATTGGTTCTCAGCTAAATTTTTCATTACCGGGAAAAGTATGCATACACTGGTTTTGTCATCAAAAGGATCTCTGAACAAAACACCGAAGCCAAACATTGCCGCTATATACAAACGTAGTACACACTTAACACAGCCCTTGAAGCAGCCCACACACGCAAGAAAAAGAGCATGTGGGGGTGAAAACGACGCGCTCAACTTCTTGCGGTGTGGAGACAGTAGGCTATAAGATCAACGGTAAATGCAAAAAAAACATAAAAATACTCTCACACACACAACGCCGTCCTCAGCAATTAATTAAATGCTAGAACACTATTTTAGTTACTCTGTCATGAGCTGCGTTATATCCGCAGATCACAGCCAGTTTTTTCGAAAAGTTACGCAAACCTTATTTAACCTTCCTAATGCAGATAGTTGCCCTGGTAAGATAATGTGGCTTCGTGATAAAACAAGTTTTTGTGTGGTTCGCCTCTTGCTCAGTTTCGTTGGCGTTTCGGAACGTTTTCGAACCAAGGAAAAGGAGCAGCGCAAAAGCATGCCATCACACAAGAAGAAGTCCTTTCTTCTTGTGTGGCTGCATGTTTTTGTGTGGTTGCATGCCTTTGCGCTGCTCCTTTTCCTTGGTTCAAAATGCACCAAGTAGCCCAAAAAGAAGTTTTACGAAATGTTTTCGTGTGATTAATTCTGTTTCTTTCTTTGAAACACCGATACATCATTTTCTAGCAATAGCTACTCTACGTCAGACACTTCGCGAGGTCAGTAAGGCTGAGCGCTGAGCCTTGGCACCACCGCTCCGCCAGCTTTGCGCATGCATGGTGTGACGTCATAGCCCGCAGCTGGTGTGCGCGCCACTCCCCTCGCCGCTACGCCGACGCCGGAGCCGACGCCGCCCGCCTCGTCAGTTGTGCGCATACGCGGAGTGACGTCAGAGCACGAAGCTGGTGTGTGCGCCGCGCCTACATTACACTAGCATTTCGAGCCTTCAGCGTGGCGGCGCCGTGGCCACCGCGGCAGCTGCCGGCGGCGCGGCGCGCCGGCGAAACAGAGTGGGGGAGGAGTGGAAACGGGCAGAGAGTGAATCCACGTCCAGGGACGAAGATGGCGAAGGAACGCCCAGCGAAACACAGCGGCCAAAGACTGACTTAGCAATTCGACTTAGCGAGTTCCACTCGGCCAGCTGTGTAGCTACCGTGATACTTCACGTCAAACCAGAGCTAAACCAGAGCCATTTTTTCCAAGAATAAATGCCTTGCAATAGGGCAGGCCATGTGTTGTATCTTTTATTTTATCCCTTTGTGACATGTTTTCGCTCTTTTGTTTCCGACATAAATACCCGGCTTCTAGACACGTTTCTTGTAGCTGTTAAAAAACTGCTAATTCATAAGGTGTTTATTTTGTCTCGCAGGAGGATGGAAACTCAGCATATAGTGTTTTATAGCTAAGAACAAACGATTGATGCAAGGACCACTTGTTTGAGCTGCGATACCACTCTAGAATAGATAATAACGACGCCTGTCGAAACATTAGTTGCCTATGCCAGTTTCGTGATTCTTCACAAACTTCATGTTTAAGGCAAGTAATTTTTTCTCTTGCAGGCGCTATGCTACTAGAGACCACGATGCTGTAATATTTCCAATGCGAAAGCACTGTTGGCCTCCTAACCTGGAAAATGCCGGGGTGAGGTGAAACCTCCGAAGCTAGGCACGTGATGCGCGACATGGTGGGAAATAAACGAGACTCTGAATGTCTTGCGATGGCTATGCTGGTTTGGAGTTGGAAATGATAACGGCCTTTAGGTTGAAGGTGTTTAGTGTAATACCCCTGTCACACGGAATTCCTCTAAGGCCTTTCCAGCAAAGGCACCATTTTTACCAAAGGAGCGCAAGCTTAAAGGAGCAGCGACGCAGCTACACGGTGAAGCCCAAAGGTGGAACTGTCGTTCAGGCTTAGCACTCGCTGCTGTGCTCGAGGCGGCTGAGATGAGTGTTTTAAAATTAACGTGGTGTATTCTGTTCATTCATTGAGTTCATACAATTTTTTTTATTCTGCTTTCTTAAAAGAACTGCAAGAGATACACTCATCAGCAACGGCAGGTTTTGTGTATTGCCTTGGCCATCAGGGGCTCTCGGTATTGCTACCACAACTATGGAGAAGATGCTGAATGTTCGATACAAGCAGTGCGAGCGTCCGTCCTCCTTGACGTCTTCCTGGTCAGCTAAGCTGGTAGCCCTGACGTGCCCGCCTTTTGCTTGCTCCGTGCCTTGCGTAGTTTCAAACCAAGACTTTATTGTCCGGCAATCCTTCCCTACTTAGGCAACTTTTTCTTTTATTTGTTATTTGAAAAACTAGAAAACAGACGTCTAGAACAAATCATTATTAGGTTAACGTGCCCTGCAGTGGTTCTAGTGCCAGTAAGAGGTATTCCATCTGGAGTAGGGAATGTATTTATTCAGTGTTGCTAGTGAGTCAGTGATAAAACTTCAATACTGGTAGCGGCAGTGATAGGTTCGGTCGACCTTACCAGATGGCCCTCTGTCTGTGCTAAATCCAACACCTTAGGCTGGCGCTGTGACCCGGACTTGTACTTTCGGATTAAAGCTTGCCAGCATGTTCTCCCACTTTTGCGAGCTTACTAGCTACTGGAGTTCTTCGGGCGGTGGATCTGCGGTGCACTCACAAAAGATGTTTTCCATCATGGCTCGCTGGCCACATCTAAAGAATGAGTTCGAATTCGTCTAACTTGATGAGGAGCATTGTTACAGGGTTTTGGAGAATATTGGTTTACAGCGGTCTCCTTTACAGCTTCAGCTTTCGAGAGACGTTTTTGAGGTGTCGGTAGCGTCTATCTACGTAGTTTAAAGTGTTGGGTGATTTTCTGGTAGCTAGGACCAAGGCGCGAGCAAATAAGTACGAGGAAAGGCAAGATGTGGTGTGTGATAATGCGGCGTCATATCCCAGGAAATATCAAAGCCTCCACGATAGCGGTCTCCACAGAAAAGTGAGAACCAATATCGCCAGCTACATTAAGTCAAAAGCTCCTATGTTACAAAGAGAGAGGCCAAAGTACTAGATTTAAAAAACCTGAAAGTAGAAACCGTTATAAGTGACTCCAAATTGCCATAAATGGTTACTCGAGAGGAAGAATCCCCAGAACCTCTCAAAATCCTCGAACACTATCTGAAAAAAAAGAGGCGGACGTGGAACTCACCTCGACGCCGGCTTACTCTGGGAACCCTGGGAACCAGGCAGCTCACATTATGGGTCGAGTATTTTGTGGAAAGAAATTGATGTGTCGGAGTTTGAACGCTCTCTGGATGCTACCATCGGCGAAAGGTGCACAGTTTGGTAAATGTAAATTCTAATTATCTGTGCCATATTGTTTCTATTTTTGCACTTCGTGTTCCTTCTCACTGCAAATAATCTCTGCAGAAGATCATTTCTTAAATAAATCATAATCATGATCATGATCATCAGCCTGACTGCACCCGCTGCAGGGCAAAGGCCTCTCCCATGTCTCTTCATGTAACGCTGTCCCAAACCAGCTGCGCCCAACCTATGCCTGTAAACTTCTTAATCTTATCCACCCACCTAACTTTCTGCTGCCCCTGCTACGCTTGCCTTCTCTTGGAATGCACTCCGCTACCGTTAAGGACCAGCGGTAGTTTCGCCTTCACATTAAATGCAATGCCAAAGCCGACTTCTTTCTCTTGATTTCAACTAGGATGTCATTCACCCGCGTTTGTTCTCTCTTCCACGTTGCCCGCTTCTGGGTCTCTTAACGTTACACCTATCATTTATGCTTCCATGGCTCGCTGTGTTGTCCTTAACTTAACCTGAACCCTTTTCGTTAGCATCCACGTATCTGCCCTTAGGTGAGTGCCGGTAAGGTACAGTTGTATCAGTTTCTCTTCAGGGGTAATAGCAAACTGCCATTCATGATCTGAGAGAGCCGGCCCTATTAGTTACACCCCATTCTTATCCTTCTAGTTATTTCCCTCTGATAATCAGGACCAGCCACCACTGCCTGCCCGAAGTAACCGAATTCCATTACCTCTCCTAGCACCTCGCTGCCAATTTTGAATTGCTGTCCCCTTGCGACTCTGTTGAACATTACTTTCTTTTTCAGCATGTTAAGTTTAAGACCGACCAATCTGATCTGGCTGTCCAACTCATTTATCGTGCTTTGCAGGTCGTTTCCTGAGTGATTTATTAATGCAATGCCATCAGCTTATCGCAAATTACTTAGGTATTCTTCATTAACTCTAATGCCCAACTTTTCGCCATCCAGGCCCCGAAATACCTCCTGTAAAAAGGGCGGTGAATAGCATTCCCGAAATCGTGTCTCCTTGCTTCATGCCCTTTCTTATTAGAATTTTATTGTTGACTTTATGCAGGACTGTGGTAGCTGTACAGTTACTATATATATATATATCTTCCAGTATTTTGACATGAGGCTCTTCTACACCCTGATTACGCAATGCCTGTAAAACTGCTTGGGTTTCCACTGAGTCGAATGCTTTCTCGTAATCAATGAAGGCTATATATAGAGGTTGTTTATATTCTGCGCATTTCTCTATCACGTGATTGATGGTTTGAATGTGGTCTATTGTGGAATAACCTTTACGAAAGCCTGCCTGAACATTTGTTTGATTCAAGTCTAAGGTGTCCTGATTTTATTTGCAATTACCTTTGTAAATACCTTGAAGGCAATCGAAAGTTAGCTGCTCGGTCTGCAATTTTTCAAGCCCTTGACGTCTCCTTTCTTATGAATTAAGATAATGTTTGCTTTCTTCCAAGCTTGTGGTAAGCTCGATGTCATAAGACATTGCGTTTACACCATGAGCCGAGCGCCGGCTATGGCGCTTGTCGTCGCTTTTGTGAACCAGCGACGGGGCTGCTCCCGCAGGCTGGGCCCTGGCCTTTACCTTGCCCATCTCCCGCATGAGCTGTTCACAATTGCTTGTAGCGCCGCAATCAGGCTTTACAGAAACACGTGATAATCGGACAAACCTGCCATTGCCACGAATATTTGTTCTTTTTGTTTGTTCTTTCTTCAAATCTGCCGCCGCGTTGCTTTATCACTTTGTGCATGCAAGACGGGACCAGATTCATCTCGATTGATTGCATCCACGCGGAGCTGATTCTACCTTGTTCCAGAATGTTCCAGCAGCTGTGCACGCTTTATCTCGAAAGTTCGCTATAAGCTTTAAATTGAGCAGGGCCGAGTGCAGCGGGCGTCTAATTTGACGAGCGCCGAGCATACTTGTTGCTACGCCACCGCCGAGTGATTGAGTCCATTGTCGGCGCAAGTGACCCCACATAAAGGGTTTTGATTAGACGCCATTTAAGCTGCCTTTCCGCTCTCCGGATCGCTGCTAAAGCCCCTTGATATTGAAAGTAACGACACTCCAATCCAATCCCGCGTTTACCTCCTCCATTATCCTCGGCCGCTGGCTGTGCGCTCTGCGCGCGGCACGCTTCGTAGGCCATCGCGCGCTCGCCGGCCCGATCCGTTGGCAGCCACACGTGAGCGCGCCGAAGTTCGCGCTTTTTTTTTTCACGCTCTGTTATTAAACAGAACCTCAAGATAGAGATGCGACATGAGTGACTCTGCCACGAGCCACATTTATCACTTTCTCGTTTGAGCAATGAAAGCACTAAACGTGAGCGCTTACGGCATGAACAATCAAATCGTAATCCGTGCTCCTCAATACGGCAGAATTTTTATTAGCCTGAGATTTGCGTTAAGTTTTTAATTGAATTTTTTTCAGCTCACTGACGCCCCGTTAATGTAGATTTGACCTAGCACTACATTTTTGGAGAAATACTGTTCATGACGCTGTTCCTTTTCAATCGATCGGGGTAAAAATTGCGGTAATTTAGGTAACGAATTCGTTTCACGAGTGAGGGAGTGGCTGCAAAAATGCAGTGAAATTTTATTTTTGCGCGTTATGTATTTTTTAGCACGTTTCAGACCGAAAATTTTAAGCTTGGCTCGTCGGAGTGATGCACACGCCACGGCTGTCTTGCCGTCATTACAAATTTCTCGACTGCTTGAGAGAATTTTATTTTCTAGTTTTTTCGATAACTTTATTGGCTACGCAGAAGCGAGCCTGGTCAAGGGTTTGGCTTAAAATTTTAGGGTGATTGGTGGTGCCAACAGAAGAGTTAATTAGGTGCCAGAAAGATACGATATTCTCTTGATGACTTATCTACGCTAGTCGCCGAATGTATTCAAGGAGTGATTCAGATGCCCGTGCTCAATCAATATTCAGCACTGTAAAGCGCGGTGAGAAATGTTTTGTTCATTCTGTGACTAAGTGAGTATCACGGAAACGATTTGTACACTTATGAACTACAGAGTTAAAGAATCTGATGTTAATTTGAAAACACAGTCCAATGCAGTTATCATAACAATTTCTAATGCGACAATTTAAAGCTCGCTCTAAAGAGTACCTTTCCTGTGATTCGCTCCTCAGTGTGTGTGTGTGTGTGTGGGGGGTGTGTGTGGGGTGTGTGTGTGTGTGTGTGTGTGTGTGTGTGTGCGCGCGCGTGCGTGTGTGTGTGTGTGTGTGTGCGTGTGTGCGTGCGTGTGTGTGTGGCCAACAGCCACAAAGCCAAGGAGCAAAGGTGTGGTTGAATCTGTGGTGTTGATCAGTGGAAATTATTTGTGAATATTTTATTGCCTAAAGTTCATTGATTAGAAATAAACATTGCATGGCCTAAAAAATTGGGCAACTCATTTAGTGTGACAGAGGTGGCTGAGTGTGGTTAGAGGGTCCAGCATGCTTAATTTATGCAAGGGAGTAGCTACAAGAAAAAAATACGTAGAATAGCAAAAAGAAAATACCCAAATAAAGAGCAAAAGGTCAGTTCGAAAGCTTATGATGGTAGGCGTTTTGTTTCTAGAAGAAAACTTTGAACGGCAGAGCAGTTCATGGTTCGGGAATTAAGAGGTAGATGATGACCGCGACAGCGCGCGCACCACGCGCGGCATTCAGAACGTGGCGCGAGTAGGAGCACGAAGAAGAAGAAGCGTAGGAGGAGCAGCGGTCGGTGCTGGCGCTCTCAGAGGGCTGACAGAGCGAGAAGGCGAGTTTCCGAGGCTACCGGGGCTTTTACTGCGACCTGACATCCTCGGCAACCAAGCCAAAGCGCCCCGCCGTCCCGCTCGAGTTCAGCAACGTGGCCATTGCTGACAACCTGCCAAGCGCCTCGCACAGCGGCCACACTACCACCTCCGCCGACTCAGACCTGGGGGCATTCTGGGGACGGAGGAGCCTCGTATCTCGGCCGCGGCGACCTGGGTCCATCCGTCGCAGTCTCCGCGAGGTGGTCGTGTTGAACGAGATGGAGCAGCCGCTGCAGCCTGCGGCTCTGGAGGGGTCCCGCGGAGACGCCCCAGTGTCCGCACCTGTACATGCACCAAGGGCGGGAGACCACCGACGCCAGCTACCAGCACACCAAGGTACGGGGAGAGTCAGGATTGTCTCCCGCCCGGCGAACTGGAGGCTGGGCAACCGCGTCAAAGCGGTCTTTCTACCTGTAGTTCTCGACTTTGCCGCTACAACACTCATCTACATGACCACGACGCACTGGATGCGGATCCAGCGCGGGGATTTTTGGCGCACAAGGCCACTGCGGCACCGAGTTAAGAACGCAGATCTCCCGCTCCTCCCAAGTTGTGACAGCACGGCGCTCGAAATATGCCGGTCTCAACTCATGTCCTCCGTCAACCGTTCACAGAACCCATGCAAATACTTCTATCAATTTGTGTGTGAAGGCTGGAGGCAACAGCACCGTGTGCTGTCTGTTGTGGATGCTGCACAGGACATGGTGCACACCCATGCCCTCAATGGCATAGAAAGAAATCCCGGATTCGTCACAAGAAAAAATGCTGCAGCAGCGTCGGTGCCGAACATCCGAAAATGGGTAGCCGATTTGGTTGCGTCCTGCGTGCAGTAATGTCGGAACAGTCTACACGAACTGAAAATGTTCGGGCCGCTCTTCCCGAGCATCCTTTCGGTACCAATCAATTTAGCTGCCACCTGTCACGGTGACAAATAATATTATTCTATTCATGAATGCAGTGTCAAGCAGATGCATTCCTATTTTGCTAATATATGATTTCTACTGCTATTTTTGTTCTGTTCGCGATATTTCATATTGAATTGCACATTGATTTTATTGCTCTTTTGTTGTTGCTTTGCTTTGTTTGAGATTTCCTTTTTTGTGATATGCATCATGTATGCTAAATTCTGCGTGTATGCTAAGGAAATAGTACAGATCAGTTTAAATTGTGAACTTTTTTGGCGAATGTTTATTTATCTCTTATTTGTAAAAACACGCTACTGCCATGTATTTGGACTCCTGGGCCTAGTCAAGCTCATAGCTTTTAGCTCAAGAGACCTTTCCAATTTCTGGAAAAAATAAATATATGTATGTAAAAAATGCACTACGCATGAGCTGTTGTTTATGAGTAGGGCACAAGGCTGATCATAAAATCGCACTGATTCATTTAATGATGCCCCTTTAAAGACAGCGCAGCAAGCAATAGAAAAGAAAATCAAATGCGGATTAATGACATCCTAGTCTGAATGAAAAGAAGAATTGGGCCCGAGAAGAGAATTTATTGTGAAGGCAAAGCAATTGATCGTCTTTAAGAGTAACGGAGTGAATTCCAAGAGAAGGCAAGCATAGCAGAGGGCAGCAGAAAGTTAGGTGAGCAGATGAGATTAAGAAGACTGTGGGGATATGGCGGCCACATCTGGCAAACAAGGTTAATTGAAGAGATATAGGAGAGTCCTTTGTCCTGCAGTGGGCGTAGTCAGGCTCATGATGAAAAAAACGCGACACACAAATAATACCCCTAAGGAATGTTGATAAATCTTCAGCAGTGAGTGGCAGCTGCAGCAGCCGGTCGGTCTCCAAGCTGCGCGTGCCGGTTTATCGTATGTGTGGAAGCGGTTAGCAAGCAGCTCCGAAGTGCGCTCACAAAGCAGGGTGCGTAATCAGCTAAGCCACAGGCTGTTTTCGAGTTTGGACACACTTCCACGTCTCGAAAAATGGGTCCCCGAGTGAGAATGCGAAGGAGTGCGGTCCCTTCAGCGGCGTGGGGTCCTCTTTGCGTATCACTTAGTAGACACGGTCATTCTTTACTTAACATTTATAGATCACTCGGAGTCCTCGTACCGCTCCTGGCGCAGTGGTGCAGCGGTTAAGCGATGCGCCACTGCCCTACGATGGAAGGTGCTGCTATCAGTATGGCTTGTGCTGCCCAGGCTGCTCTTCCCGATAGACCTCTCGCGACCAGTCACTAATCTAACTACCACCTGCAACGGTGGGCAGTCTGCTCACGATCCGATGGGCAGGCTGGGATGACCCCGGAAGGTCACGTGACGTAGGTGGCAGGTGGGCCACCTGCTTTTCCGCACACACATCAAGAATGCCGATGCCGGATTTGGAATCTTAACACTATTGCGTTAATATCGAATGGAGGGTTTCTGATGGCGCTCTCCAACTCTGCGAATCACATTTACTGTCTAAAGCTAATATGTTTTAAACTCAGGCAATCATTATAAACCGAATAATTAGTCGGAAAGCAAAAGTTAGGGAAGGAACTTGAGAATGCTTGTGCGATTCGAATGCGAAAGCATTGGTTTTGTATTTGCTTTTTATTTTTAAAATGTTTGTCCTCCCTTCTAACGACACACCTGCTTATTAGCATACAGTCGTAAGGCAACGCACAAGCAGTCAAGCATTATTATCATGGGCGCAGTTATATTGAACGCTTTTTTATTAGGAACAAGGGCGGTGCTATCATAAAATTATGCCATTGCGTCTCAGACACAACGAATAAGTGTGTCCACACAGTTCGGATATAGCAAAAGTGGAGGCTCGTTATACTCGACCCCGAAGTCGAAAACCTCCTTTTCTTGAACGAGTGAAAAGAAGTGAGTGAGTGCGACAAAAACTTGAATACGCTTGCAGAATATTTGACCCCCATCAGTCTAACCTTCTCTCAGCATTTCAATCTGTTCAGAATCGTGCCACTCGCTTTATTCTTTCAAACTACTCGCGATACTCTAGCATATCCGCCTTGAAGTTCCCACTACAACTTCCTTCTCTCGCTTTCCGTCGCCGAATTTAGCGTCTCTGTCTTTGTTACAACTTTCTCCATTGTTCACACCGTGGAAGTATTCTGCCAGTACGTCGAACACCTCGGACAGGTCATCCAAACAGCGTCATCCCGCATCGTACCCGCATTACTACATTCCAGAAGTCATTTTTTGTGCACAATGCTCGCGACTGGTATGATCTTCCCTACGACTTAGCGCTAATCTCTGATCTTGCCCACATCAAGACTGCCAGTGAGGAAGCCATGTCATCGTCTTGATTCCCACGTAACAATCATTGTTAACCGCCGTTCTTCTGCCCACTCCTCATGTAATGTCCTGGCAGGGACCCTTGAGGTTCAAATTAAAGTAGGTATGGGAATGGCAAGCAACGGACTTTAATAAAAAATAGGAAGGTCCAGTTCGTGCTTGATAAGCGTGCGGCGTACCAATTCTCCTCTAACTGCGAAGTAGTTGGAAGGCGGCGTAATAAGGCCAAGTATGAATAAACAGACCCGCATAACGGACTTGCACTGCCCGATTTTGTATTTTTGCATGTAACATGGGAACTCCACTCTCTACGCTCCTCGGATACAACGAATGCAATCCGCGTGAACCTCAGGTTTGTCATAAGTGGGGTTGGCAGTAGGTTAACCTTTACAGCAGGTGACAGTAGGTGACTAGGTTAACCTTTGTTCGTCTAGAAGCAACGCGGTTTTGTGGTATATGAGTTGCCTGCTGGTTCACAATGTGAAAGTTCTGCGTTCGATTCACGGCACCATCGGAAGAAACTTTTCTTTGATACGCGGTGACGTCAGCTAAACTGCTGCTGATCAACGCCGACGCCGGGTTACACTGGCTATGAACATATAATGCCTTCGCATTGAGGAATGCCTGAGGTGCCAAAAATATGCAACCGGCTATGCTCGCCTACAGCGTGTGCTTCATTTTTTTACCCTTGGCTCAAGTTAGCTGGAGAACTCTGTATATTAGATTAACCCTGTATGGAGACAGAGAAGAAGTGTCTAAGTAGAAGATAGAAAAGTGTGGACAGACGCGGTAATTTTGTCCCACATTCTGCGTTTCTTACTTGCTCCCTGTGAGGGTAGGGTGCCTCGATGCCCCTGTACATCCAGGCACGTAATGCGAGGGCCGCATGCACTGCCACTGTAATGAATGCGGTGGGTAGGCAACGTCTGTCGTATCGGGTATGCATTTCCATTCCTCAAAAATCCTGCTTACATGGCTGCTCCGGAAGACCGGTGAGCCTCTTCCGGAAGATCCTTGTGAGCGCTCTCGGGATCACAAAACCTGTCGCTCGTTAGCTTTCTTCAGAAAGCCGATATTGGAATTAGCTTAGTTGGCTTCCCTCTGAATTCAAAGGACGTCTTATGCCTTTATTCTCGCGAAACCGAAGACGGGAAGTCTGGGTATTGCAAGCACCCGCTCTATCGACGCCGGCGCGAGGATGGGCGCAGATTGCTCAGCCTCAGCCCGAGTGTGCCCTGCGGGTGGCGTACACGGCGTTCTTCTGGTGGACAGGGACCACCCGCTCGTCGAGCAGGACGTAGAAGGTCTCGTTGCCCCTCGCCGCTTCCGCGTAAATCTGCAGGCCCGGCAGGTCATTCTTCGGGTACCTGATGCGGGCTACGACCACAACCAGGTCGGACTTGTGCCACTGCAGGTTCGGGTCGTTGTAGAGGAAGTACTCCTCGAAGTTTTCAATCTTGACCAGCTGGTTTGATGGGAAGTTCGGCGGAAGGGGTTCCCAGTAGTACGAGCATACTCCGGTGGAGAGGGCGTGCTGCAAGCGGCGCCAGAGAAAGCGAGGGGCGCGTGTGAACAGCCGCACTGGTTTGGTGAGGGTGGCGTTGAAGCCAATCCGCAGTGGGACTGCTCGATCGCAGCGCCTCGTTAAGTCACTGATTTGAATTCCTCGCAACAACCTTATGTAAAAGGCGACGAAGGAGCATCGAATGGTATGTCATGTTCCACTCGCTGCTAAAAGCAGTACAGGCACTCCCAGACGCACATGAATGTGGCGCCCATGTGTAATCTCATTCGCTGTTCCATACATCTTTTATACCCATAGCTCAACGCGGGCAACACTTTTTTAGCCAGCAGGTGTTCAAGTTTTCGGTCACAATCTACTGGGACAACGATTTTCTCGATTAACGCAGTTATGCAGATATTGCTGAACAAGAAAGCGTGATACCAATTCTGTCGAGATGGCGACGGCGCAATAACAGTTCATGCTGTGTTACAACCACTTGAGAAGGCAAACAGGTGAACAGACGACGGTCAAACGGGCTAACGGATGAATATTGGTTCTCAGCTAAATTTTTCGTTACCGAGAAAGGTATGAATACACTGGTTTTGTCATCAAAAGGATCTCTGAAAAAAACACCGAAGCCAAACATTGCCGCTATATACAAACGTAGTACACACTTAACACAGCCCTTGAAGCAGCCCACACACGCAAGAAAAAGAGCATGTGGGGGTGAAAACGACGCGCTCAACTTCTTGTGGTGTGGAGACGTAGGCAATAAGATCAACGGTAAATGCAAAAAAAACATAAAAATACTCTCTCACACACAACGCCGTCCTCAGCAATAAATTAAATATTAGAACACTATTTTAGTTACTCTGTCATGAGCTGCGTTATATCCGCAGATCACAGCCATTTTTTTCGAAAAGTTACGCAAACCCTATTTAACCTTCCTAATGCAGATTGTTGCCCAGGTAAGATAATGTGGCTTCGTGATAAAACCAGTTTTTGTGTGATTCTCCTCTTGCTCAGTTTCGTTGGCGTTTCGGAGCGTTTTCGAACCAAGGAAAAGGAGCAGGGCAAAAGCATGCCACCACACAAGAAGAAGTCCTTTCTTCTAGCGTGGCTGCATGCTGTTGTATGGTTGCATGCTTTTGCGCTGCTCCTTTTCCTTTATTCAAAATGCACCAAATAGCCCAAAAAGAAGTTTTACGAAATATTTTCGTCTGATCAATTCCGTTTCTTTCTTTGAAACACCGATACATCATTTTCTAGCGATAGCTACTCTACGTCAGACACTTCGCGAGGTCAGTAAGGCTGAGCGCTGAGCCTAGGCGCCACCGCTCCGCCAGCTGTGCGCATGCACGGTCTGACGTCATAGCCCGCAGCTGGTGTGCGCGCCACGCCCCTCGCCGCTACGCCGACGCCGGAGCAGACGCCGCCCGCCTCGTCAGTTGTGCGCATGCGCGGAGTGACGTCAGAGCACGAAGATGGTGTGTGCGCCGCGCCTACATTACGCTAGCATTTCGAGCCTACAGCGTGGCGGCGCCGTGGCCACCGCGGCAGCTGCCGGCGGCGCGGCGCGCCGGTGAAACAGAGTGGGGGAGTGGAGACGGGGAGAGAGTGAATCCACGTCCAGGGACGAAGATGGCGAAGGAACGCCCAGCGAAACACAGCGGCCAAAGACTGACTTAGCAATTCGACTTAGCGAGTTCCACTCGGCCAGCTGTGTAGCTACCGTGATACTTCAGGTCAAACCAGAGCTAAACCAGAGCCATTTTTTCCAAGAATAAATGCCTTGCAATAGGGCAGGCCTTGTGTTGTATCTTTTATATTATCCCTTAGTGACATGTTTTCGCTCTTTTGTTTCCGACATAAATACCCGGCTTCTAGACATGTTTCTTGTAGCTGTTAAAAAACTGCTAATTCATAAGGTGTTTATTTTGTCTCGCAGGAGGATGGAAACTCAGCATATAGTGTTTTATAGCTAAGAACAAACGATTGATGCAAGGACCACTTGTTTGAGCTGCGATGCCACTCTAGAACAGATAATAACGACGCATGTCAAAACACTAGTTGCCTATGCCAGTTTCGTGATTCTTCACAAACTTCATGTTTAAGGCAAGTAATTTTTTCTCTTGGAGGCGCTATGCTACTAGAGACCACGATGCTGTAATATTTCCAATGCGAAAGCACTGTTGGCCTCCTAACCTGGAAAATGCCGCGGTGAGGTGAAACCTCCCAAGCTAGGCACGTGATGCGCGACATGGTGGGAAATAAGCGAGACTCTGAATGTCTTGCGATGGCTATGCTGGTTTGTAGTTGGAAATGATAACGGCTTTTAGGTTGAAGGTGTTAGTGTAATACCCCTGTTACACGGAATTCCCCTAAGGCCTTTCCAGCAAAGGCACCATTTTTACCAAAGGAGCGAAAGCTTAAAGAAGCAGCGACGCTGCTACACGGTGCAGCCCCAAGGTGGAACTGTCGTTCAGGCTTAGCACTCGCTGCTGTGCTCGAGGCGGCTGAGGTGAGTGTTTTAAAGTTAACGTGGTGTATTCTGTTCATTCATTGAGTTCATACAATTTTTTTATTCTGCTTTCTTAAAAGAACTGCAAGGGCTACACTCATCAGCAATGGCAGGTTTTGTGTATTGCCTTGGCCATCAGGGGCACTCGGTATTGCTACCACAACTATGGAGAAGATGCTGAAGGTTCGACACAAGCAGTGCGAGAGCCCGTCCTCCCTGACGTCTTCCTGGTCGGCTAAGCTGGTAGCCCTGACGTGCCCGCCTTTTGCTTGCTCCGTGCCTTGCGTAGTTTCAAACCAAGACTTTATTGTCCGCCAATCCTTCCCTACTTAGGCAACTTTTTCTTTTATTTGTTATCTGAAAAACTAGAAAACAGACGTCTAGAACAAATCATAATTAGGTTAATGTGCCCTGCAGTAGTTCTAGTGTCAGTAAGAGGTATTCCATCTTGAGTGGGGAACGTATTTATTCAGTTTTGCTAGTCAGTCAATGATAAAACTTCAATACTGGTAGCGGCAGTGATAGGTTCTGTCGACCTTACCAGATGGCTCTCTGTCTGTGCTAAATCCAACATCTTAGGCTGGCGCTGTGACCCGGACTTGCACTTTCGGATTAAAGCTTGCCAGCATGTTCTCCCACTTTTGCGAGCTCACTAGCTACTGGAGTTCTTCGGGCGGTGGATCTGCGGGGCACTCCCAAAAGATGTTTATCATCATGGCTCGCTGGCCACATCTAAAGAATGATTTCGAATTCGTCTAACTTGATGAGGAGCATTGTTACCGGGTTTTGGAGAATATTGCTTTACAGCGGTCTCCTCTTCAGCTTCAGCTTTCGAGAGACGTTTTTGAGGTGTCGGTAGCCTCTATCTACGTAATTTGAAGCCTTGGGTGATTTTCTGGTAGCTAGGACCAAGGCGCGAGCAAATAAGTACGAGGAAAGGCAAGATGTGGTGTGTGATTATGCGGCGTCATATCCCAGGAAATATCAAAGCCTCCACGATAGCGGTCTCCACAGAAAAGTGAGAACCAATATCGCCAGCTACATTCAGTCAAAAGCTCCTATGTTACAGCGAGAGAGGCCATAGTACTAGACTTAAAAAACCTGAAAGTAGAAACCGTTATAAGTGACTCCTAATTGCTATAAATGGTTACTCGAGAGGAAGAATCCCCAGAACCTCTCAAAATCTTCGAACACTATCTGAAAAAAAGATGTGGACGTGGAACTCACCTCGACGCCGGCTTACTCTGGGAACCCTGGGAACCAGGCAGCTCACATTATAGGTCGAGTATTTTGTGGAAAGAAATTGATGTGTCTGAGTTTGAACGCCCTCTGGATGCTACCATCGGCGAAAGGTGCACAGTTTGGTAAATGTAAATTCTAATTATCTGTGCCATATTGTTTCTATTTTTGCACTTCGTGTTCCTTCTCACTGCAAATAATCTCTGCAGAAGATCATTCCTTAAATAAATCATAATCATGATCATGATTATCAGCCTGACTACACCCGCTGCAGGGCAAAGGCCTCTCCCATGTCTCTTCATGTAACGCTGTCCCAACCCGCTGCGCCCAACCTATGCCTGTAAACTTCTTAATCTTATCCACCCACCTAACTTTCTGCGGCCCCTGCTACGCTTGCCTTCTCTTGGAATGCACTCCGCTACCGTTAAGGACCAGCGGTAGTCTAGCCTTCACATTAAATGCAATGCCCAAGCCGACTTCTTTCTCTTGATTTCAACTAGGATGTCATTCACCCGCGTTTGTTCCCTCATCCACTTTGCCCGCTTCCGGTCCCTTAACGTTACACCTATCATTTATCCTTCCATGTCTCGCTGTGTTGTCCTTAACTTAACCTGAACCCTTTTCGTCAGCCTCCACGTACCTGCCCTTAGGTGAGTGCCGGTAAAATACAGTTGTATCCGTTTCTCTTCAGGGGTAAGAGCAAACTGCCATTCATGATACGAGAGAGCCGGCCCTATTAGTTACACCCCATTCTTATCCTTCTAGTTATTTCCCTCTGATAATCTGGACCAGCCACCACTGCCTGCCCGAAATAACCAAATTCCATTACCTCTCCTAGCACCTCGCTGCCAATTTTGAATTGCTGTCCCCTTGCAGCTCTGTTGAACATTACTTTCGTTTTCAGCATGTTAAGTTTCAGACCGACCATTCTGATCTGGCTGTCTAACTCATTTATCATGCTTTGCAGGTCGTTTCCAGACTGATTTATTAAGGCAATGTCATCAGCGAATCGCAAATTACTTAGGTATTCTCCATTAACTCTAATGCCCAACTTTTCGCCATCCAAGCCCCGAAATACCTCCTGTAAAAAGGGCGGTGAATAGCATTCCCGATATCGTGTCTCCTTGCTTCATGCCCTTAAACCTTATTAGAATTTTATTGTTGACTTTATGCAGGACTATGGTAGCTGTACTGTTCCTATATATATCTTCCAGTATTTTGACATGCGGCTCTTCTACACCCTGATTACGCAATGCCTGTAAAACTGCTGAGGTTTCCACTGAGTCGAATGCTTTCTCGTAATCAATGAAGGCTATATGTAGAGGTTGTTTATATTCTGCGCATTTCTCTATCACGTGATTGATGGTTTGAATATGGTCTATTGTGGAATAACCTTTACGAAAGCCTGCCTGAACATTTGTTTCATTCAAGTCAAAGGTGGCCTGATTCTATTTGCGATTACCTTTGTAAATACCTTGCAGGCAATCGAAAGTTAGCTGATCGGTCTGCAATTTTTCAAGCCCTTGACGTCTCCTTTCTTATGAATTAAGATAATGTTTGCTTTCTTCCAAGCTTGTGGTAAGCTGGAGGTCATAAGACATTGCGTTTACACCATGAGCCGAGCGCCGGCTATGGCGCTTGTCGTCGCTTTTGTGAACCAGCGACGGGGCTGCTCCCGCTGACTGGGCCCTGGCCTTTACCTTGCCCATCTCCCGCATGAGCTGTACACAATTGCTTGTAGCGCCGCAATCAGGCTTTACAGAAACACGTGATAATCGGACAAACCTGCCATTGCCACGAATATTTGTTGTTTTTGTTTGTTCTTTCTTCAAATCTGCCGCCGCGTTGCTTTATCACTTTGTGCATGCAAGACAGGACCAGATTCATCTCGATTGATTGCATCCACGCGGAGCTGATTCTACCTTGTTCCAGAATGTTCCAGCAGCTGTGCACGCTTTATCTCGAAAGTTCGCAATAAGCTTTAAATTGAGCAGGGCCGAGTGCAGCGGGCATCTAATTTGACGACCGCCGAGCATACTTGTTGCTACGCCACCGCCGAGTGATTGAGTCCATTGTCGGCGCAAGTGACCCCACATAAAGGGTTTTGATTCGACGCCATTTTAGCTGCCTTTCCGCTCTCCGGATCGCTGCTAAAGCCCCTTCATATTGAAAGTAACGACACTCCAATCCAATCCCGCGTTTACCTCCTCGATTATCCTCGGCCGCCGGCTGTGCGCTCTGCGCACGGAACGCTTCGTAGGCCATCGCGCGCTCGCCGGCCCGATCCGTTGGCAGCCACACGTGAGCGCGCCGAAGTTCGCGCTTTTTTTTTCACGCTCTGTTATTAAACACAACCTCAAGAAAGAGGTGCGACATGAGTGACTCTGCCACGAGCCACATTTATCACTTTCTCGTTTGAGCAATAAAAGCACTAAACGTGAGCGCTTACGGCATGAACAATCAAATCGTAATCCGTGATCCTCAATACGACAGAATTTTTATTAGCCTGAGATTTGCGTTACGTTTTTAATTGAATATTTTTCAGCTCACTGACGCACCGCTAAATGTAGATTTGACCTAGCACTACATTTTTGGAGAAATACGGTTCATGACGGTGTTCCTTTTCAATCGAGCGGGGTAAAAATTGCGGTTATTTAGGTAACGAATTTGTTTCACGAGTGAGGGAGTGGCTGCGAAAATGCAGGGAAGTTTTCTTTAATGCGCGTTATGTATTTTTAGCACGTTTCAGACCGAAAACTTTAAGCTTGGCACGTCGGAGTTATGCACACGCCACGGCTTTATTGCCGTCATTACAAATTTCTCCACTGCTTGAGAGAGAATTTTAATTTCTAGTTTTTTCGATAAGTTTATTGGCTACCGCAGAAGCGAGCCTGGACAAGGGTTTAGTTTAATATTTTAGGGTGATTAGTGGTGCCAAAAGAAGAGTTCATTAGGTGCCAGAAAGATACGATATTCTCTTGACGACTTATCTACGCTAATCGCCGAATGTATTCAAAGAGTGATTCAGATGCCCGTGCTGAATCAATATTCAGCACTGTAAAGCGCGATGAGAAATGTTTTGTTCATTCTGAGACTAAGTGAGTATCACGGAAACGATTTGTACACTTATGAACTACAGAGTTAAAGAATCTGATGTTATTTTGAAAACACAGTCCAATGCAGTTATCATAACAATTTCTAATGCGACAATTTAAAGCTCGCTCTAAAGAGTACCTTTCCTGTGATTTGCTCCTCAGTGTGTGTGTGTGTGTGTGTGTGTGTGTGTGTGTGTGTGTGTGTGTGTGTGTGTGTGTGTGTGTGTGTGTGTGTGTGTGTGTGTGTGCGTGTGTGTGTGTGTGTGTGTGTGTGTGTGCGTGCGTGCGTGCGTGTGTGTGTGTGTGTGTGTGTGTGTGTGCGTGCGTGCGTGTGTGTGTGTGTGTGTGTGTGTGTGTGTGTGTGTGTGTGTGTGTGTGTGTGTGTGTGTGTGTGTGTGTGTGTGTGTGTGTGTGTGTGTGTCCAACAGCCACAAAAACCAAGGAGCAAAGGTGTGGTTGAATTTGTGGTGTTGATCAGTGGAAATTATTTGTGAATAATTTATTGCCTAAAGTTCATTGATTAGAAATAAACATTGCATGGCCTAAAAAATTGGGCAACTCATTTAGTGTGACAGAGGTGGCTGAGTGTGGTTAGGGGGTCCAGCATACTTAATTTATGCAAGGGAGTAGCTACAAGAAAAAAAAATACGTAGAATAGCAAGAAGAAAATACACAAATAAAGAGCAAAAGGTCAGTTCGAAAGCTTATGATGGTAGGCGTTTTGTTTCTAGAGGAAAACTTTGAACGGCAGAGCAGTTCATGGTGCGGGTATTAAGAGGTATATGACCGCACAGCGCGCGCACCACGCGCGGCATTCGGAACGTTTCGCGAGTAGGAGCACGAAGAAGAAGAAGCGTAGGAGCAGCAGCGGTTGGTGCCGGCGCTCACAGAGGGCTGACAGAGCGAGAAGGCGAGCTTCCGAGGCTACCGGGGCACTTACTGCGACCTGACATCCTCGGCAACCAAGCCAAAGCGCCCCGCCGTCCCACTCGAGTTCAGCAACGTGGCCATTGCTGACGACCTGCCAAGCGCCTCGCACAGCGGCCCCACTACCAGCTCCGCCGACTCAGACCTGGCGGCATTCTGGGGACGGAGGAGCCTCGTATCTCGGCCGCGGCGACCTGGGTCCATCCGTCGCAGTCTCCGCGAGGTGGTCGTGTTGAACGAGATGGAGCAGCCGCTGCAGCCTGCGGCTCTGGAGGGGGCCCGCGGAGACGCCCCAGTGTCCGCACCTGTACATGCACCAAGGGCGGGAGACCACCGACGCCAGCTACCAGCACACCAAGGTACGGAGGAAGTCAGGATTGTCTCCCGCCCGGCGAACTGGAGGCTGGGCAACCGCGTCAAAGCGGTCTTTCTACCTGTAGTTCTCGAACTTGCCGCTACAACACTCATCTACATGACCACGACGCAGTGGATGCGGATCCAGCGCGGGGATTTTTGGCGCACAAGCCCACTGCGGCACCGAGTTAAGAACGCAGATCTCCCGCTCCTCCCAAGTTGTGACAGCACGGCGCTCGAAATATGCCGGTCTCAACACATGTCCTCCGTCAACCGTTCACAGAACCCATGCAAATACTTCTATCGATTTGTGTGTGAAGGCTGGAGGGAACAGCACCGTGTGCTGTCTGTTGTGGATGCTGCACAGGACATGGTGCACACCCATGCGCTCAATGGCATAGAAAGAAATCTCGGATTCGTCACAAGAAAAAATGCTGCAGCAGCGTCGGTGCCGAACGTCCGAAAATGGGTAGCCGGTTTGGTTGCGTCCTGCGTGCAGTAATGTCGGAACAGTCTACACGAACTGAAAATGTTCGGGCCGCTCTTCCCGAGCATCCTTTCGGTACCAATCAATTTAGCTGCAACCTGTCACGGTGACAAATAATATTCTATTCATGAATGCAGTGTCAAGCAGCTGCATTCCTATTTTGCTAATACATGAATTATACTGAAACTTTTGTTCTGTTCGCGATATTTCATATTGAATTGCACATTGATGTTATTGCTCTTTTGTTGTTGCTTTGCGTTGTGTGAGATTTGTTTTTTGTGATATGCATCATGTATGCTAAGTTCTGCGTGTATTCTAAGGAAATAGTATAGATCAGTTTCATTTGTGAACTTTTTGGCGAATGTTTATTTAACTCTTATATGTAAAACCACGCTACTGCCATGTATTTGGACTCCTGGGCCTAGTCAAGCTCATAGCTTTTAGCTCAAGAGACCTTTCCAATTTCTGGAAAAAAGTAAATATATGTGTGTAAAAAATGCACTACGCATGAGCTGTTGTTTATGAGAAGGGCACAAGGCTGATCATTAGATCGCACTGATTCATTTAATTATGCCCCTTTAAAGACAGCGCAGCAAGCAATAGAAAAGAAAATATGTGTAAAGTTAAGAGACGTGAAGATGGCTGAGTGGATCAGGGAACAAATGCGGGTTAATGACATCCTAGTCTGAATGGAAAGAAGAATTGCGCCCGAGAAGACAATTTTATGTGAAGGCAAAGCAATTGATCGTCCTTAAGAGTAACGGAGTGGATTCCAAGAGAAGGCAAGCATAGCAGGGGGCAGCAGAAAGTTAGGTGAGCAGGTGAGATTAAGAAGACTGTGGGGATATGGCGGCCACATCTGGCAAACAAGGTTAATTGAAGAGATATAGGAGAGGCCTTTGTCCTGCAGTGGGCGTAGTCAGGCTCATGATGAAAAAAAAGCGACACACATATAATACCTCTTAGGAATGTTGATAAATCTTACAGCAGTGAGCGGCAGCTGCAGCAGCCTGTTGGAGTAGTGGTTGCGCCTGTGCTGCATGGCCCTGGACATCCACAGTGCTGGCCATTAGATCTGGTGTTAAGACAGAAACATTTCCATGGTATATTAGGTCAATGACTGTCATACACAAAACACAAAAGTTTGTACAAAATGAATAGTTATGACAAGCTCCGCCGGTAATACACGCACAGCATTCTTCATCCTCTATCATGATGTTCCACAGTGGTTGCATTACATGATTGTCAAGCTCAAAATCCATGAAAATATACCTAAAGCGTAACGAAATTATCTTACCACTTGGGGCTGCAAGTGCCTCCACTATTAGGAGTGGAGCTGGCCCCCCATAACTTAGGACTGAAACAGTGGCAACAATTCGCTCTGGCACGGCAATATCAGCAGCTGTCGGCAGTGGAAGGACAAATATTTCGGTCGTATCGGGCCAAGTGTTGCAACACGACAAAAGCTTGCAAAAAATGAGGCCCAAGACAAGATGTGGAGGCAATTTAATGCAAGCCTTTACGAAAGGAAGCCAAGCAGTAAAACACAGGAAGTCTCATAGAGAAAAGCTAAAATTTGTTCGAGTTGGTACATAATTATGTGCAACTGGATTTAATGAAGAAACAGAGCTAGCGTGTAAATGTGTGTATGAGTGAGTGGATGTGAGTGAGACGCCTGTCATGGCGCCGCGGTCGGTCTCCAAGCTGCGCGTGCCGGATTATCGTATGTGTGGAAGCGATTAGCAAGCAGCTCCGAAGTGCGCTCACAAAGCAACGTGCGTATTCAGCTAACCCACAGGCTGTTTTCGAGTTTGGACACACTCCCACGTCTCGAAAATGGGTCCCCGACTGAGAAGGCGAAGGAGTGCGGTCCTTTCAGTGGCGTGGGGTCCTCTTTGCGTATCACTTAGTAGACACGGTAATTATTTACTTAACATCTATAGATCACTCGGAGTCGTCGTACCGCTCCTGGCGCAGTGGTGCAGCGGTTAAGCGATGCGCCACTGCCCTACGATGGAAGGTGCTGCTATCAGTGGGGCTTGTGCTGCCTAGGCTGCTCTTCCCGATAGACCTCTCGCGACCAGTCACTAATCTATCTACCACCTGCAACGGTGGGCAGTCTGCTCACGATCCGATGGGCAGGCTGGGATGACCACGGAAGGTCACGTGACGTAGGTGGCAGGTGGGCCACCTGCTTTTCCGCACACACGTCAAGAATGCCGATGCCGGATTTGGAATCTTAACACTATTGCGTTAATATCGAATAGAGGGTTTCTGAAGGCGCTCCCCAACTATGCGAATCAGTTACTGTGTAAAGCTAATATGTTTGAAACTCAGGCAATCATTATAAACCGAATAATTAGTCGGAAAGCAAAAGTTAGGGAAGGAACTTGGGAATGCTTGTGTGATTCGAATGCGAAAGCATTGGTTTTGTATTTGCTTTTATTTCTAAAATGTTTGTCCTCCCTTCTAACGACACACCTGCTTATTAGCATACAGTCGTAAGACAACGCACATGCAGTCAAGCCTACTTATCATGGGCGCAGTTATATTGAACGCTCGTTTATATTGAACGCTCAGACACAACGAATAAGTGTGTCCACACTGTTCGGATATAGCAAAAGTGGAGGCTCGTTATACTCGACCCCGAAGTCGAAAACCTCTTTTTCTTGAACGAGTGAACAGAAATGAGTGCCTCCATGACACCTGCTTCCGCCCTTTCTGAGAAAGAAATGCGATCGTCCTAAGGGAAACCAGTAATACGGGATGTATGGAGGCATGACGAAACGTTTTGCCAGATGCGGCTGCCAAAATCGCAAGCCTGAAAAGCGGTGCTTAGCGCTGGTGAAAAGTGCAGTAAGCTTCGCGTTGTCGTCCTTCTATGGGCGACCATGGACTGCAGCGGCCGGTGGCCGCCGTGTGTCAGCGGGAAGACTCGGAAGGCGCAGCGCTTTGGAAGCTGCATTCTGGTGCGCTACAGATGGTGCGCGAAGTGTGTTCCATGATCATCATCAACCTGACTACGCGCACTTCAGGGCGCAGGCCACTCGCATGTCTCTCCAATTAACTCTGTCCGTTGCCAGCACCGGCCACGTTATGCCTGCGAACTTCCGAATCTCATCCGCCCACCTAACCTTCTGCCGCCCCCCGCTACTCTTGCCTTCTCTTGGAATCCACTCCGTTACCCTTAAGGACCAGCGGTTGCCTTGCCTTCGCATTAAATGCCCTGCCCAAGCTTATTTCTTCCTCTTGATTTCGACTAGGATGTCATTAACCCGCGTTTGTTCCCTCACCCACTCCGCCCGCTTCCGGTGTCCTAACGTTACACCTATCACTTTTCTTTCCATAGCTCGCTGCGTTGACCTTAACTTAAGCTAAACCCTTTTCGTTGTTTCTGACCCGTAGGTAAGTACCGGTAAGACACAGCTGTCTTACACTTTTCTCTTCAAGGATATTGGTAAACTGCCAATCATGATCTGAGAGAACCTAGCAAATGCGCTCCATTCCATTCTTATTCTGATTCTACTGCGCATAAATTGAGAGCATAAATTCAGAGCGCACCTAAACACTTGGCTTGCGAAGATTGAGACAGATTTCCAATCTATTTCAAATGTAACGTCTGAAATTGACAGTGTACAAAGCATTACCGCCAACTGCTCACCTCAGGTGTCTAGTTTGACTTCCCGAATGGATGGCTTTGAAAACAAGTCTCGCGGAAGCAATTTGGTGTTCTATGGGCTCAAAGATGTGGAAAACGGAAGCTGGAGTGAATCTGAAAAAATAATTGATCACTGCCAGAACCTAAGTATAGCCATTGAAAGCAATAATATTCAGCGAGCGCATCGTCTAGGCAAAATAAAAAGAGAAAAGCACCGCCCAATCAGAATTAAATTTCTGCATTTCAAGGACAAATAACGTGTTTTATATTAAGCCGGTAAGCGTAAATCAACTGATTACACAATAAGTGAAGATTTTTAACACCCGACTAGCCCGTTAACACCTCATTCAATTGGCGAAAGCTAACCATATCTCTACAAGCTCCGTCACAACAGGCTAGTCTCTAATGATAAAACGTACATCTTTGATCACGCCGCTGAGGAAGTGCTCTGCCGTCAATTATAGCAGCCACTAATTTCCCTCAGCAGTGATGTACGGTCCAAAAACGATCATCTGTCGCTTTTTTACACTAATATTCGCAGTATAATACCCAAGCTTCATTCCTTATGTAGTCTTATCAGCTCGTCATCCAGTAACGTCGTTCTGCTAACTGAAACTTGGCTAAATTCAAAAATCCTAAATTCCGCTTCGTTAAACATTCATCCTACTGTCTAACCGACCGCATGCAATTTGTTTGCGCTAATGGCTTCTCATCATCTTCCTCACACTTTCAGGGGTATCCTAAGGCACAGTTATTGGCCCCTTGCTCTTTCTAATATAGATTAATGACCTGTCTTCCACGGTAACATCTAGCAGCCGCGTTTTCGTGGATGACTGCGTTCTCTACTGCCCCATAACTAACGCCGAGGATGCTGACATCCTCCAGAATGACCTGGATAACATACAGGAGTGGTGTACCACGTCGCTAATATCCCTAAATACTACAAAGACTACAAACTCTTTTCACCGCCGCCGAAATTATACTCCGCCTACATGTAAAGTTAACGATACTACCAATATATTCTCTAACCATTTTAAGTTAAATAACCCTTTTAAGTATCTCGGTATTAACCTCGCTAGTGACCTTTCATGGTCTTGCCACATTAACCACATAATCAATTCATCTAATCCAGCACTTGCGTATCTCCGTCGTAACATGCGCATGGTACCTTCTTCCTTAAAATTACTAGCTTATTAAGAATTTGTGCGACATAAACTTGAATACGCTTGCAGAATATTTGACTACCATTAGTCTAACCTTACCTCAGCATTTGAATCTGTTCAGAATCGTGCCACTCGCTTTATTCTTTCAAACTAATCGCGATACTCTAGCATATCCGCCTTGAAGTTCCCACTACAACTTCCTTATCTTGCTTCCCGTCACCGAATTTAGCGTCTCTGTCTTTGTTACAGGTTTCTCCATTGTTCACACCGTGGAAGTATTCTGCCAGTACGTCGAACACCTCGCACAGGCCATCCAAACAGCGTCATCCCGCATCGTGCCCGCATTACTACATTCCAGAAGTCATTTTTTGTGCACAAAGCTCGCAACTGGTATGATCTTCCCTACGACTTAGCGCTAATCTCTGATCTTGCCCATTTCAAGACTGCCATTGAGAAAGCCATGTCATTGTCTTGATTCCCACGTAACAATCATTGTTAACCGAGGTTCTTCTGCCCACTCCTCATGTAATGTCCTGGCAGGGACCCTTGAGGTTCAAAATAAATAAAGTAGGTATGGGAATGGCAAGCAACGGACTTTAAAAAAAATAGGAATGTCCAGTTCGTGCTTGATAAGCGTGCGGCGTACCAATTCTCCTCTAACTTCGAAGTACTTGGAAGGCGGCGTAATAAGGCCGAGTTTGAATAAACAGAACCGCATAACGGACTTACACTGCCCGATTTTGTATTTTTGGATGTAACATGGGAACTCCACTCTCTACGCTCCTCGGATACAACGAATGCAATCCGCGTGAACCTCAGGTTTGTCATAAGTGGGGTTGGCAGTAGGTTAACCTTTACAGCAGGTGACAGTAGGTGACTAGGTTAACCTTTGTTCGCCTAGAAGCAACGCGGTTTTGTGGTATATGAGTTGCGTGCTGGTTCAAAATGTGAAAGTTCTGCGTTCGATTCACGGCACCATCGGAAGAAACTTTTCTTTGATACGCCGTGACGTCAGCTAAACTGCTGCTGATCAATGCCGACGCCGGGTTACACTGGCTATGAACATATAATGCCTTCGCATTAAGGAATGCCTGAGGTGCCAAAAATACGCAACCGGCTATGCTCGCCTACAGCGTGTGCTTCATTTTTTTACCCTTGGCTCAAGTTAGCTGGAGAACTCTGTATATTAGATTAACCCTGTATGCAGACAGAGAAGAAGTGTCTATGTAGAAGATAGAAAAGCGTGGACAGACGCGGTAATTTTGTCGCACATTCGGCGTTTCTTACTTGCTCCCTGTGAGGGTAGGGTGCCTCGATGCCCCTGTACATCCAGGCACGCAATGTGAGGGCCGCATGCACTGCCACTGTAATGAATGCGGTGGGTCGGCAACGTCTGTCGTATCGGGTATGCATTTCCTTTCCTCAAAAATCCTGCTCACATGGCTGCTCCGCAAGACCGGTGAGCCTCTTCCGGAAGATCCTTGTGAGCGCTCTCGGGATCACAAAACCTGTCGCTCGTTAGCTTTCTTCAGAACGCCGGTATAGGAATTAGCTTATTTGGCTTCCCTCTGAATTCAAACGACGTCTTATGCCTTTATTTTCGCGAAACCGAAGACGGGAAGTCTGGGCATTGCAAGCGCCCACTTTATCGACGCCGGCGCGAGGATGGGCGCAGATTGCTCAGCCTCAGCCCGAGTGTGCCCTGCGGGTGGCGTACACGGCGTTCTTCTGGTGGACAGGGACCACCCGCTCGTCGAGCAGGACGTAGAAGGTCTCGTTGCCCCTCGCCGCTTCCGCGTAAATCTTCTGGTACCTGATGCGGGCTACGACCACAGCCAGGTCGGACTTGCGCCACTGCAGGTTCGGATCGTTGTAGAGGAAGTACTCCTGGAAGTTTTCAAACTTGACCAGCTGGTTTGATCGGAAGTTTGGCGGAAGGGGTTCCCAGTAGTACGAGTATACTCCGGTGGAGAGGGCGTGCTGCAAGCGGCGCCAGAGAAAGCGAGGGGCGCGTGTGAACAGCCGCACTGGTTTGGTGAGGGTGGCGTTGAAGCCAATCCGCAGTGGGACTGCTCGATCGCAGCGCCTCGTTCAGTCACTGATTTGAATTCCTTGCAACAACCTTATGTAAAAGGCGACTAAGGAGCATCGAATAGTATGTCATGTTCCACTCGCTGCCGAAAGCAGTACAGGCACTCCCAGACGCACATGAATGTGGCGCCCATGTGTAGGCTCATTCGCTGTTCCATACATCTTTTATACCCATAGCTCAACGCGGGCAACACTTTTTTAGCCAACAGGTGTTCAAGTTTTCGGTCACAATCTACTGGGACAACGATTTTCTCGATGAACGCAGTTATGCAGATATTGCTGAACAAGAAAGCGTGATACCAATTCTGTCGAGATGGCGACGGCGCAATAACAGTTCACGCTGTGTTACAACCACTTGAGAAGGCAAACAGGTGAACAGACGACGGTCTAACGGGCTAACGGATGAATATTGGTTCTCAGCTAAATTTTTCATTACCCGGAAAAGTATGCATACACTGGTTTTGTCATCAAAAGGATCTCTGAAAAAAACACCGAAGCCAAACATTGCCGCTATATACAAACGTAGTACACACTTAACACAGCCCTTGAAGCAGCCCACACACGCAAGAAAAAGAGCATTTGGGGGTGAAAACGACGCGCTCAACTTCTTGCGGTGTGGAGACGTAGGCAATAAGATCAACGGTAAATGCAAAAAAACACATACAAATACTCTCTCACACACAACGCCGTCCTCAGCAATAATATAAATGCTAGAACACTATTTTAGTTACTCTGTCATGAGCTGCGTTATATCCGCAGATCACAGGCATTTTTTTCGAAAAGTTACGCAAACCTTATTTAACCTTCCTAATGCAGATTGTTGCCCAGGTAAGATAATGTGGCTTCGTGATAAAACAAGTTTTTGTGTGATTCTCCTCTTGCTCAGTTTCGTTGGCGTTTCGGAACGTTCTCGAACCAAGGAAAAGGAGCAGCGCAAAAGCATGCCACCACACAAGAAGAAGTCCTTTCTTCTTGTGTGGCTGCATGCTTTTGTGTGGTTGCATGCTTTTGCGCTGCTCCTTTTCCTTGATTAAAAATGCACCAAATAGCCCAAAAAGAAGTTTTACGAAATATTTTCGTCAGATCAGTTCAGTTTGTTTCTTTGAAACACCGATACATCATTTTCTAGCGATAGCTACTCTACGTCACACACTTCGCGAGGTCAGTAAGGCTGAGCGCTGAGCCTTGGCACCACCGCTCCGCCAGCTGTGCGCATGCACGGTGTGACGTCATAGCCCGCAGCTGGTGTGCGCGCCATGCCCCTCGCCGCTACGCCGACGCCGGAGCAGACGCCGCCCGCCTCGTCAGTTGTGCGCATGCGCGGAGTGACGTCAGAGCACGAAGCTGGTGTGTGCGCCGCGCCTACATTACGCTAGCATTTCGAGCCTTAAGCGTGGCGGCGCCGTGGCCACTGCGGCAGCTGCCGGCAGCGCGGCGCGCCGGCTAAACAGAGTGGGGGAGGAGTGGAGACGGGGAGAGAGTGAATCCACGTCCAGGGACGAAGATGGCGAAGGAACGCCCAGCGAAACACAGCGGCCAAAGACTAACTTAGCAATTCGACATAGCGAGTTCCACTCGGCCAGCTGTGTAGCTACCGTGATACTTTAGGTCAAACCAGAGCTAAACCAGAGCCATTTTTTCCAAGAATAAATGCCTTCCAATAGGGCAGGCCTTGTGTTGTATCTTTTATATTATCCCTTAGTGACATGTTTTCGCTCTTTTGTTTCCGACATAAATACCCGGCTTCTAGACATGTTCCTTGTAGCTGTTAAAAAACTCCTAATTCATAAGGTGTTTATTTTGTCTCACAGGAGGATGGAAACTCAGCATATAATGTTTTATAGCTAAGAACAAATGATTGATGCAAGGACCACTTGTTTGAGCTGCGATGCCACTCTAGAACAGATAATAACGACGCATGTCAAAACACTAGTTGCCTATGCCAGTTTCGTGATTCTTCACAAACTTCATGTTTAAGGCAAGTAATTTTTTCTCTTGCAGACGCTATGCTACTAGAGACCACGATGCTGTAATATTTCCAATGCGAAAGCACTGTTGGCCTCCTAACCTGAAAAATGCCGGGGTGAGGTGAAACCTCCGAAGCTAGGCACGTGATGCGCGACATGGTGGGAAATAAACGAGACTCTGAATGTCTTGCGATGGCTATGCTGGTTTGGAGTTGGAAATGATAACGACCTTTAGGTTGAAGGTGTTTGGTGTAATACCCCTGTCACACGGAATTCCTCTAAGGCCTTTCCAGCAAAGGCACCATTTTTACCAAAGGAGCGAAAGCTTAAAGGAGCAGCGACGCTGCTACACGGTGCAGCCCAAAGGTGTAACTGTCGTTCAGGCTTAGCACTCGCTGCTGTGCTCGAGGCGGCTGAGGTGAGTGTTTTAAATTTAACGTGGTGTATTCTGTTCATTCATTGAGTTCATACAATTTTTTTTATTCTGCTTTCTTAAAAGAACTGCAAGAGCTACACTCATCAGCAATGGCAGGTTTTGTGTATTTTCTTGGCCATCAGGGGCACTCGGTATTGCTACCACAACTATGGAGAAGATGCTGATGGTTCGATACAAGCAATGCGAGCGTCCGTCCTCCCTGACGTCTTCCTGGTCGGGTAAGCTGGTAGCCCTGACGTGCCCGCCTTTTGCTTGCTCCGTGCCTTGCGTAGTTTCAAACCAAGACTTTATTGTCCGCCAATCCTGCCCTACTTAGGCAACTTTTTCTTTTATTTGTTATCTGAAAAACTAGAAAACAGACGTCTAGAACAAATCATAATTAGGTTAACGTGCCCTGCAGTGGTTCTAGTGCCAGTAAGAGGTATTCCATCTTGAGTGGGGAATGTATTTATTCAGTTTTGCTAGTCAGTCAGTGATAAAACTTCAATACTGGTAGCGGCAGTGATAGGTTCTGTCGACCTTACCAGATGGCCCTCTGTCTGTGCTAAATCCAACATCTTAGGCTGGCGCTGTGACCCGGACTTGTACTTTCGGATTAAAGCTTGCCAGCATGTTCTCCCACTTTTGCGAGCTTACTAGCTACTGGAGTTCTTCGGGCGGTGGATCTGCGGGGCACTCCCAAAAGATGTTTATCATCATGGCTCGCTGGCCACATCTAAAGAATGAGTTCGAATTCGTCTAACTTGATGAGGAGCATTGTTACTGGGTTTTGGAGAATATTGGTTTACAGCGGTCTCCTCTTCAGCTTCAGCTTTCGAGAGACGTTTTTGAGGTGTCGGTAGCGTCTATCTACGTAATTTAAAGTGTTGGGTGATTTTCTGGTAACTAGGACCAAGGCGCGAGCAAATAAGTACGAGGAAAGGCAAGATGTGGTATGTGATTATGCGGCGTCATATCCCAGGAAATATCAAAGCCTCCACGATAACGGTTTCCACAGAAAAGTGAGAACCAATATCGCCAGCTACATTAAGTCAAAAGCTCCTATGTTACAGCGAGAGAGGCCATAGTACTAGACTTAAAAAACCTGAAAGTAGAAACCGTTATAAGTGACTCCAAATTGTCATAAATGGTTACTCGAGAGGAAGAATCCCCAGAACCTTCCAAATCCTCGAACACTATCTGAAAAAAAGAGATGGACGTGGAACTCACCTCGACGCCGGCTTACTCTGGGAACACTGGGAACCAGGCAGCTCACATTAAGGGTCGAGTATTTTGTGGAAAGAAATTGATGTGTCTGAGTTTGAACGTTTTACCTTTCTGCAAGATGCTGCTGAGAGTTCTGTATTCTCGGTGTGCACTACTGCTCCTGCCAGAAAGCCGTCTCCTTGGTGGACGGAGGAGTGTGAGAAAGCTTATCGTCGTAGAAAAGCAGCCTGGAAAAGCCTTTCCTATAATCAGAGCCCAGCTAATTGGATAAATTATAAGTTCTTCTCTGCATGTTTCAAAAGAACTGTTAAAAAGGCAAAGGAGGATTATAATCAAAATTTAAACACGTCTCTCAAAACCCCACAATAAGAAGGCTCGCTATAGATTCATGGCGCAGAATAACAGCTCTCCGGCCTCCAATCGCATAAGGTCAATGGTAATGTCTCCGCAGGAGGCTAAGCAAAACCTTGAACGCATCGCGCAGGGGCTGGCCTTACGTTTCCAGGTACAGAAAGCAGAACCTTTGCACACTCTCACCCCCAGCTCGGACTATCCTGAGGTCGACGTGTCGGAGCTCCTGCAAATTGTTTCCTCGATGCACTCTGCTGCTCCGGGATCTGACGGGATTACTGTGGGCATGTTAAAGATTTTAGCGCACGACTTTCCAACTCACCTTCTAGATATTGTAAATGCGTCATTGGAAACCTCTTGGATTCCTCACAGTTGGAAAATTGCGAAAATAATTTTACTTTTAAAAAATGCAGACAATGGATTTCAATTAGACAATATTCGGCCGATTGCTTTAACCTCAAATTTAGTAAAGCTAATAGAAAGAGTAGTACACAGTCGCCTCACAAAGCATGTTCATCATATTAACGGCCTCAGCCCCGCACAGATTGGCTTTCGTCGCGGTTGTTCCATATGGTCCGCGCATGTGGATCTCGAGAGCCGAATACGACTCTCAATGCGCCAGAGAGAAGTTTCGGCCTTGGTGACGCTTGACGTTGCGAAGGCCTATGACAGCGTGGAGCACACAGTCCTCATTAACAAGCTTGCTCAACTACAACCACCGCATTACCTCTACGCCTGGATTTGTGAATTTCTAAAAGATAGATTTTTCTTCTGTACAGACGGATCTTTTTGTTCTAATACCTATGGTCAATCAAGAGGTGTGCCGCAAGGCTCTGTTCTTTCTCCGCTGCTTTTCAACATATTAGTTCGGGACATCCCCATTCATCCTAACGTTACAGTTTATGTATACGCAGATGATATAGCTTTTTTCGCATCAGCAAATGATATTCATGTGCTCTACGGGTATTTGCAGGCATATCTGAATGCTCTTGAAGTCTGGTTGGACCAAATCAATTTATCACTTACTGTCAGCAAATGCGGCGTGCTGGTATTTCCACCCGACGCTCCTATGTACATCTCGCTAGCCTACCGCTCCACTCCAATTCCGCAGGTGGAGTCGGTTAAATACCTAGGTGTTACTTATGACCAAAATTTGGACTGGCGACACCATATTAAGAATAATGTTATTAAAGGGGAACGTGCACTGGGCCGTTTGACCCGAGTTGGCAATAAAAAGTTTGGCATGCGTCGTGACACGCTACTGTTGCTCTATAAGGCTTATATGAGACCGATTCTGGAATTTGGTTGCCCCTTGTTCTCTGGTAGCGCGAACTACAAGCTGCAGCCATTAGCCTTACTGGAAAGACGTGCCCTACGGCTATGCCTCGGGCTCCCAAAATCAGCTTCCAATGCTGTCCTTTATCTGGAAGCGCGTATCCCCAACCTCTATTCCCGCTTCCAACTTCTAACAGTGCGTACTTTCCTCAAGTCTTTTGACCCGGCCCCAGGCGTTAGTATTCCAATTTTTGTATCCCAACCACACCTTTTTTTGACTAATCACTGGCCACGTTATCAGCTTCCGCAAGTTAGGTTCACGCAGAATCTGTTAGCTCCGCTTCAGGTTGATCTGATCTCCTTGCAACGAGTTGCTGACACGCAGGCTGATCCCGTCTTCTATTACGACTTTATTTTCCCGTCCCATGCGAAGCATATGCCCGCAAATACCCTAAATGGTCTTCTTTCTGAACACCTACAGAATTTTCCACATCATACTGTTCTCTCCACTGATGCCTCCTGCAGCTGTGAGAAGGCGGCGATTGGCATATAATCGCAGGATCTAGATTGGAGCTACTCCGTTCGTATCCCTGATTATACTCCTATATTCTTCGCAGAGTTTTTGGCCATTGGTTTGGCTCTTCTCAAAATTCCCAGACATGTCGCACGGGTTTTTATTCTCACAGACTGCCTTTCAGTTATTGTCTCTCTCCAAAATTCGGAAAAATCTTTCTTGACTCGTTCACTTAGGTTTTTTGTTCCGAGCACAGTGCGCGAGATCCGTTTGGTCTGGGTACCTGGGCATTCAGGCGTCTATTTTAACGAGGTGGCTGATTTATTGGCACGGTCAGCTCTCAGCGCACCTGTAATATATCCCGTCCCTCACCTCATTCTGTTAGCAGCTTCACGTTTCCAGCGGTTCCAACATATTTCAGCCACTTTGAGTGATCCGTTGCTGAATACCGTGGACTTTCAACACCTAAAGTACCCATGGAATATCCGGTGGTGTAAGTCAAGGCTTTGTGAAGTGTCCATGACGCTCCTACGATGTAGAGTCCCTCACTTAAACTTGTACTTATGCAGGTGCGGGTTCGCTGCGACAACCCTTTGTGTATCATGTGGGCAAGTTGAATCAATCGATCATTTTCTCCTCTCTTGCCGGCGGTT